>NC_135183.1:32363339-32663339 GCF_041146795.1 Maylandia zebra | reverse complement strand
ATTGCCACATTCTGCCTTTGTTTTGCATGGAAGAAAGTGAATTGTCTGTATATACTCACGAAGGAATCATGGAGCGGTAGTGAAACTTATAAAAGTGCAGCACAAACCAGAAATGAAGAACATTCACCTTCAAAGGAAACGTTACCTTAAAACCAACACATTTCAAAAGGTGCAACTTATGCATTGAAGGCAAAGGGTCTCTACTTCCAGTTTGTGTCACACATTTCAGTTTCACTACTGCTAAGCCAGTTTTAGGCCAATGTTTGCAAATAAGTCTTTGTCCTTTATACAAACTAGGAGCAACTGCTAGGGACCAAAGCAATCACAAGGAGGTTTTGTTGCAGCGCTGTATGTCAACCTCCAGCAACCACTCACCAACCAGTTGGAGGATACACATTTTTCCATATTAACTCTTTTTTAGCAATGGTTTACTGACCGGTTTCTAGACATGGCTGAGGCAGCTGGCAGTAACCTTCAGTAACCACTTACCACTGGTCAAAGAATAACACTTTTTCCATACCTACACTTCACCTATATTTTCATTATATTTTCTGGTTACCAAATAATCTCTCAGCCTGTGTGACTGGGATTTAGAGCCCATAATCACTGATGGTCTGCTAGGTGTAGTGGAGTTGTAGCTGACCTTCTAGGTGGAACAAGAAATACTTTTCCAGTGTGGAATCGATCTGATTTAGAAATCTGCAACGTTTGCAAATTGAGGAGTCTTCATTTAATTTTATCCATTAATTCAGCGGTCCCCAACCTTTTTTGCGCCACAGACCGGTTTATGCCCAACAATATTTTCACGGACCGGCCTTTAAGGTGTCGCGGATAAATACAACAAAATAAAACCAGTATGGGTACCGAAAAAAAGAAGATTTATTCATAACACACGTGAAAAGACCAAGGAAAACCGAGTTAACGATAAAAACGATAACAAAATAACGCTGAAAACCCTGAAAACCATACATTTCACACCCGAGCCTCAACTCTCGCGGCCCGGTACCAAACGACTCACGGACCGATACTGGTCCGAGGCCCCGGGGTTGGGGACTGCTGCATTAAATCATTACACACCCAGCAACACACTGAAGGTTTTTTTGTGTTTCCTCACTGACTCAAATGCCCTGCTGTGAATATTAGACAAACAATGTTTGTGTTGTTGGTTGTATAGTGAGATTCACTTGCAGTAGACAATATGGGCTAGCTATTTGACTGAAATTATATAGAGTTTTAATGCCAATATAATTAGTGTAGAGAGAAATTCAGTGTGTAAGTAAAAAACATTAATTCAGTTTGGTATTTGCCTAATTAACAATATACATTTATATAGATAGATAGATAGATAGATAGATAGATAGATAGATAGATAGATAGATAGATAGATAGATAGATAGATAGATAGATAGATAGATAGATAGATAGATAGATAGATAGATAGATAGACTCAACTAAGTAGTTATTTTAATTAGGAGAAGGAAGTTACCTGACTCTACCTAGCCACTAGTGAAAGGGCTAGCTTTTACCTTGAGGCAGACATCAACTCACAAACACCCGCAAGTATTTGTGCATGTACACAAACACACACATCACACATCAGAGAAACTTTAGCACATGAAAGGCCTCCCACTGAAGTGAAAAACATGCTCCAACAATGCTTTGAAGTCTACTAGTCATCCATCTGATGTTTTCCGTTCCTCCTCCTCTAAAAGTCTGATTCATGCATCCCTTGCAGAACTTACCTCCCCAAAGCCAAGAGACGACTCCAGCCGATCTGGGAGTCATTTGACTCTTTTCACAATACCCCCCTAACACATCCCAAACATCCAAAATTCAGCCTTACTTTTTGCATCAAAGCAAAGCAGGAAAATAAATGGTCCTAGACGACGCATGCAATCTTTGTGCAATCTAAGAAAATACACACATATGCAACAGTACATGATATGAATACCCAAATTATGCATACTTTCAGTGGCATACAGTAATTGCAGAAGCCAGTTATGGCTCAGTGAGCTGTCAGCACATTGTGTGTGTGGTTTTTGGAGTTCCTTGGACAATCTGGCAACAATATCCAGAGACAAAATATCAAGGAAGTGACCCCTAAAACTTGGATCATTCAAATGGTTCTTGCCATGTGTGAACAACAGCCACAAATAGGCTAGTATATATTATATATTATATATATATATATATATATTAGATCTTATTAGCAAATACTAAGAAAAGATTATTAACAGTAAAAAAAAATATCCAACAAATGAGCATTTCTTCCACAGTCACCTTTACTGTGAGACACAGTTTTGTTGACCTTTTCAAAGGCCTCTAAATAGCTTTGATGAAAAGAGAGTAACGTTTCATTGGTATTTACATGTGGCAGGCAAGAGGAGGTTCACCAGGAGAGTCCCCTCTGTGTTTACGACCTGATTGCATTCTATATTTATGTCAGTTGATGCATTACATAGAGCTTCGTAATTATACATGTGACAACATTTTTTTTAACCTGACAGTTCAGTAATTAAATACCTGTGGTGATATATGGGCTATTAGCACAGTGTGTGAATAAGAAAAAACACACATTGTTAGTCTTTTTAGCTACAGGTGTTAATTGTTTATGCTCAGGTCACAGTTTTATTTCCTCACCATTAGTGTAATGTAATGTAAAGTGACAGAGAAAAACAAAGGGAGAGGAATGCACCAAAAAACCCCAAAACAAACAAGGATATGGCAGATACCATAGATAGATAGATAAATTTAATTAATTTAATTAATTTTGAATTTGATGGCAGCATCACATCTTTAAAAGTTGGGACAGGGCCTCTTGAGTCCAGAGGACATGGTAGCCATGATTTCCAAAAACAAATTCCAAAAACTGATTTGTCTGAACACAAAGCATTTAAGCCATTTACCTCCATCCATTTGAAATGAGCTTTGGCCCAGAGAAGATAAGGAATGCCGCTAATGCATTTCAGTGGGCACAGAAACGCCACTAAAACTCTGTCATACGTCTTCTCTGCATGGTAAAGCTTTAACCTTTATTTCTGGATGTCACGGGGAACTGAGTTCACGCAGTGATTTCCGTGATAGAATCATGCCTGTTTTTAATGAAGTGCTGCTTGAGGGCCCAAAGATCATGAAGCATCTTATTTTGATTTTATTTACCAATTGTCTGCACACAGAGATTTCTCCAGATTCTCAGAATCTTTTGACAATATTAGGTATGTTATATGATGAGATCATCAAAGTCTTTAAATTCTAAGTTAAGAAAATTCATCTTAAATTATTCGACAAATTGTAGACACAGTTTTTTACAAATTAGTGAACCTACTAAGACGCTCGCATCAACCTAATGAGTTCCAAAATGTTCTTTTGGCTTTTCTAACTGTTTATTTACTCCATCCCGACTTTTTTTAGAGATGATTTTTGACATCAAATTCAAAATAAATTTTTATGGGACATTCCTAAGTTTAAACATTTGAGATTAATGTTCTATTGTGAATATAATTGTGATTTTTTTTCATTGATTGTACTCATTTGTATTTTTGTATTTCCTTCTGATATCTGTACCTAAACCCCATATAACGGGATTCTGATTGCTAACAGATACCGATCATGCCTATCATTGGTTGCTAGTGTACATTGTAGGTTCTGGTCATGAAGGTAAAACTCCGCCATATTACAATCAATAACATTCACTCTCATTAGCAAGTCGTTTCAGTGGCACAGCACTGAGTTGAAATTAATTAAACTCTGCCACATCACCTTTTTCAAATAATTCTCTGTATTTTATTGACAGTCCTTGATATCTGTTCAGCAAAGCGCCACAAATCTCTTCTTTCAGTCAGTTGTATTTATCATATTTAATAATGTTTCAGTGGTATTTGATGATCTCATAACCTCATAACTCATAACCTACCTTCCACATGTTTTTGGACTGCCTCCAAAATGGAGCTGGTGGCCTGGTGTAGACTTCACCATAGGGACACTGGGAGCGAGCATTACGGATGGCGCCACTGGGATGAGAGGGGCAGAACTGAGGCCAATGTGGATGTGGCTCAGAATCATATAAACCCTGTCCACTAATCATGCACTGGTTGTCTGGACTGGAGCGCGACTGGAACATTTTCGAACAACCCAAAACTGGATCTAAGGAAAAAAAGGAAATAACAATTAGTCAGCAAATTAACCAATTCTTGTAATGAAATTGTTACATTATCCTTATTAAATCATGATTTATACTTGAATTTCTCAGCAAATATCTTGTTAAAGAAAGGGAAGCAAGAGGGCAGAAAGTGGCTGCACTGTTGGATTTGGGGCCTGTGTTTGCATGAGTTTATATTCGTTACTAAATCAGCAGGGTTTTTTTTAGACAGCTATAGACTCCAGCTGATTAGTTACCAAAGTCTAACATGCTGTTAATCTTGAAAGTAGGGCGTTTTCCCTAAAGACATTAGAGGAATAATTTCCAACTACATTAGCACACATCAGTCACAGTGGGATGTATCTATCACGTGGAAACAACTTGTAGGAGACTTTAGGCATTTAGCAGAACAGCTGTCCTTCACAATTCACTTGCCTCATTCACATAAGTGGTTATGCAAAAAGGTCACTAACTTTACTACTACAACTGCTAATACTACTACTTCCTTAGTGTCTTTTTTTGTTTGTTTCTGTCTGGGAGCCTTGCTGTCTCCCATCAGATTTGAGAACTTGATTGCATCCACTTACAGGATTCCCTCAAATGTATTGAGTTCAGGAACAATAGTAACTTACTTGAGTTTATTTGTGAAATGACTAAATGGCTCCACATTTAATTTACTAAAGGTTTAATTCCATAAAACGTTTAGTATTTCCATTAACGAGTGAATAGACAAGCAAACGTGATTACTTGTACGACTGAAATAACAACAAGCAGCATGCCCCAGATGAAAGCATCTCTGAGGCTGTGGCCTAAGCAGAATCAGTTGATGTATAAAATCAAAAGCAAGTTTGATTGGAATAAAACATTTATGTCAACCAGCCTTTTATATTTAATTGTTAATATTATCAGCCATTGAAATGGCAAGGGGCCTATTAGGCAAATAGCAGGCCTATTGTATTTTCTTTTATTATTATATTTATTATTTTACTTGCTGGAAACCAAGACATTAAAGATCTATTAGCAGTGCCAGACAGGGGCAAACACATTTGATTTTTCTAACTTAACTCTATTTATCACTTAATACATTACTGTGCACCTCTTCATTTCTTTATATTTTGCTAGGAAGATGGAAACACATGTAGCAGTTTATCAAAACACGCAAACGTATATGCAAATACAGTATACAAGACAAAAACAGTTTTACACGTCAATATTTGCTGTGACCACATTTATTCTTCAACACAGCCTGAACTCTCTTAGGCACTTTAACTTTCTTCTCATTTCTTTACGGAGTGTTCAGGAATGCTTCTCCAGGCTTCTTGAAGGACATTTAAAGACCTTCTTACCTTTTGGTCTCTTCGCTGCTAAGAAGTTCCACACACAGCTTCAATAATGCTGAGGTCTGGGTTTTAGGGAGGCCAATCCACGACTGATAGTCAATTTCTATCCAGGTATGCTTTTACTGGATTGGCAGTAAAAAAAAATGCTGAAAAATGAAGTTTTTGCCAATCAAATCCTTTCCAGACTGTATTGCACTGTGGATCAAAATCTAATGCTGATGAGTTCGTGATTCCATCAGTTTTGACAAGATCTCCAATGCTGCAGGCTGAAATGCAGTCCCAAACCATGAGAGAGTCTCCAGTGTGTTTTACAGATAGCCCTCTTGCCACAAGTGTCCAGTGCAGTTCTTGTTTAATTTGGAAAACCTAAGAATTTTCTCCTTAAGAATGTCTTCTTCACAGCCACCTTTCCACAGGGACCACTTCTAATGAAGCTTCAGTTAACAATAGTTGGACAAACAGAAAGCCAGATGCATCTCTTGGGACCTGTGTCAGGTCTTTATTGGATTTTTTTCCCCCCAATTTCTTAAAGACATGACTTTCAGATTTAGTTCATCAGCTGTCAGTTGTTTTATGGGACTGACACTTCATCTTTTGTCCTCCACTTGTTCAATTTCCTCAGATTTTTTAAAGACACATTTCCCACCATGCTGAGATATGCCAAGTTCTCAGCTAATAGCTGTTTGTGAATTACCTTGTTGGTGCAAAAATGCTGTTTTATGCCTGTCAACTGTGTAATCCTTGGCATTTCAACTAAAGAAATTGGAAGAAATTATGTGTTTTTGAGACAGGCTGCTGGTAACAAAATGAATAAAGATACAGTGTGATACAGTTCTTTGCTAAGTTGTCTGTTTTGTGTTGACACAACACTGGCTCATCACTTGAGTGAGCGGCCTTTTTATGCTTGAATGATTCACGGGACAGTGCTAAGTGGCTTGACCATTCCCCTAAAAATGGTCGGACTGGAAATGAACTATTTCTCAAAACCACTTTAAAATTATTATAAGAAAGTCTGACTCCTAGAAAGTAAAATATAGATAAAAGAGGGGTTATTCAAGACTTTTACAGAGTACTGTGCTTAAAAAGTCTGAAACTATGTTTTAACTGGTTGGGAAAAGAAATCTCACTTTCTTGGAGTTATTTTTATTTTTTGCCTTCAAAAGATTCAAGAAGATGTCTAACATGGAGAATCACTGGTGACATGAAAGGAATTAAAATGTTCCACTCTAAAATAAAGGTGATTGGTCCTCGCGGAAGCAGACTGGGGAGACGAGCCCAGAAGTAGGTTAGATGGGGAGAAGTCGACAATAGCCGATGATCCTGAGGGGGAGCCAAGCAAGGGTGCAAATGTGGAGGTAAGTAAGCACTTCATATCAAAATTACAATATCTGAGTGCAAATTAGCTGTCATAGAGGAGTAGTAACACAGAATACATGCAAAATAAGAGAGCATTTATTACAGCAGAACAGCAAGCAGAACTGATTGAACACAAAGAGGGGGAAGGGTGAGAGACTCGAAGGATGTGCGCGATTATAATCTTGCAGTGTCTTCTTCCTTCCCTCCTTATTATGTGGGAGGTTAATTAGCTAGGCATATGGCTGTCTAAGCACAGTGCAAACAGTGCTTAATTGCCTTTTATTCTGAAGCCAACATCGCAGAATCTGCCAGGCACTTCTATGCACCGTGTAAAACCGTGTAGATGACGTAGGCCTGCCATGAGAAAACAGGTTTTTGTAAATGTAGAGAAAGGGTTTTGTCCACCTAGCTGCATTCCTGCAAAAATGGTCATCTGGAACAAGTGGTTTGTTTGTGTGGGTTTAGTGTGAGTCTTTGTCTGTGGTTTGTGGGCCTCTCTGTTAGGCCATGAGCAAGGCATCTTTCTTAATTAACAATTAACTAAGTGTTTTGTGGGGATGGCAATGCCACTCAACAAACCTTTTGTCACCCAGTTATCCCTACTCCATTACTAATTCATAAAGTGCACATTTAGATCAAATGGATGGCTGGAAGTGAAACACAGTATCACTGCCTGTCTTCTTAAGTGAATGTTTAATGCCAGTTTTCACAGTTTCAAGACATTATAAAACCAAATCCCAAAATATTGGAATGCTGTGTAAAATGTAGATTCAAAAAATGCAACATCTGCAAATCTCATAAATCCATAATTTGCAACAGAACATGTATCAAATGTTTATACTGTGAAATATTACTATTTCTTGAAAAAACAATCTCCAAAAAGCTGTGTCAAATTTTTAAAAATGTGATTCTGCAATCAAATTCAACATGTTTTTCTTTAAGTGATACATTTTCTCAGTTTAAACAGTTTTTCTATGTTATATTGTGAATAAAATCTGGGTATATGAGATTTGCAATCTTGTTTTTATTTATATTTTACACAACAGCCCAACTTTTTCCCAAATGTGTGAAAGCACTGTGTGTGAGAAACTGCAGCTGCCTTTAAATTGCCATACAGTTACTACAGTCATATGTGGCTAGATGCATGTCATATCAACAGGGGTACAGTTTGTGCCTGTAATAACCATTTTATCATTTACTCTAATATTCCCCTTACATTACAATAGAATGAATCAGTTGGAGAAAGGGACGATAATTATTTAATTGATTTCTTTTAAAAATGTATATTTTAAAAGCACAGCCTGAATGTGTTTTTTGTCTTCCTTCCTTTGAATCCAGGTTGCGTCTCATTCTTGCACTATTATAGACCAACATGGATTATTTGAATGAATTTACCTTATTCATTCATTTTCCTTTTTATTCATTTACCTTAATCTGAGATTTCTAAGACAAAACGCAACCACATAGCATCCTGTGTTCGCTCAGTCTCTTTAATTACGTTACCCTAGTTAACATGGCTCATTAAAAGTTACACGTTGAATGACCATGCAACACTCTAAACAGTGTGACTGTGATGTCCTGATCTCATGAGACCACCATCTTATGACCCCTTGCTTGTTTAACAAGTGTTACCCCTAATTGAGCCTTTTGATTTGCTTTTGTTGCAACTGAGAACTAACACCAGTATTAAAGGTCTCCTGCTGCTCTGAAGACACCGACTACAGTTAAACTAAGCCACGGGGGTCACTGAAAAACAACAAGCAGCAGCACTACAGGGGTTACATCTCTTTTCATTAGGTTACAGGCCTGGTGCCATTCTCTGTAGATGATAGATGACCTTTTTATCTGTCATGAGTGACTAGTTTTTATCTTGATCTTGACAAATTTAGTTATGTTTTTGTGCTCTCCTGCTATGCCCTTCCAGTCCATCCACAGATGGCTGCCACTTCCTGAACCTGGGCTGTGTCTGTGGTTGCTTCCTGTCAAAAGGGAGTTTTATCCTTACCACTTTAGCCAAGGCCTTGCTCATAGGGAATTGCTGAATTGTTGGGGTTTTCCCTCCAATATTGAAGGGATTTGTAGTATAAAGCACCTTGACTGTTGATGTGAACTGCACCGTTTGAAAAACTAACTTGAACTGAATTGAACTGCATCAGAGTTTTAGTAATCAAACACAGTCTGTATATAAAAGATGGCCATAGCCATTGTGATGCTATCATTAGTTTGTGGACTCACCCTCAGAGTGAGGAGAGAAACCAAGTACACTCGACATTCTTTCATTTCATTTCATTTCTTTATTTATTTCACACATGGTTCAACAGTGTTTCATTTCCTACATACAGATCCTCCTTCCCATTAACGGCACTGTCTTACCATTCGCAGTGTGTCCAGTTAAGCACTCCTTTACAATCTTTTTTTTCCTAAATTTACAAAACATACATCACACTGTATTGGAGAAAGCTTCTAGTCTATGAGCGAGGTAGTTTCCACAGAGAATTTGATATACTGAAAGTGGACTTGTTTTTTACGCAGGGGAAATTATAAAGAATGCATATTTAATGCATGACCTTTTTCTACAGTCATTCCATCTATCAACCAAACCAAGCTCAACCATCTCCAATTTACATAAAAAATTTTATGTTAGAAAACTTTCATAATGGTTGTTGTGAAATTTTTCCTTCATATATCACATACATTTTGGGGGAAAGGGTCAGTCTGCCCACTTTAAGGCCTTTTTCCACACACTGTGTTAACTATTCTAGTTATAACTGAGAAGATAATTTTGTTAAATATATAATTTTTTTTGTCCTCTCAGTATATTTTACTCTGATTTATCAGACTTTCTCGGGGCAGTTGGTCTCAAGATTATAGGTAGGTAGAGTAGGTCTTAAAAAATAAAGATTCCATAATGTTCTTCTATTTGGGATAGACTATGTTCTGATATTTTCGTTTTTCTGGTACGGCTTCTGATATTTGCACAATCCTATCTAAGCATGAGAATTACATGCAAATAGCATTTTCTTCATTTTTGTGACTAAGAATTTCCGTTAAAAAGTATTCTACATCCTACATTTTTCAGCATTGTGTAATTCAACTACATCCCATTCAGATATCGTCACTAGTTGTCTTTTGCAATTTGACGTTTTTCATTAATGTGTGATCAAATACGAGACTTTGAAGGAATGGGGGACTTTTTTTTTTCATATTTTAACAAGCCAGTAATCTGACATTACATTGATGGCTCGGTCTCAAATGTTAGATCCCGATTAATGGTAAGAAAGACCAGTGAAAGCTTCTGGCTTTTATCTTTAATAGTTTTAAGATGTTTTTCCTGAAGACAATCTGATATTTGAAGCTAATATCAGATTGTTTCCAAGCTAAAATATGACAGCACTCATTATATGTTCAAACTTTGTACCATAAAAAATGATACAACTTGAAGATGCTCAGGTAGGAACTGTTCTAAAAGTTGAAACCCTTGTCCATCTTTTATATTCAGTCTACGTTATTAATTGACTACTTTGATCATGACCCCGATAATCAAATAATCTATTTTAAATCATAACTGTCTCTGTGTCCATGTTGCACACACAAACCTTTACCCACCCATGTTGAGGCAGGAAGTTAGGAGTATCATTGCTGAGGATTTTCTGAGTGTCTGTGTCACAGATGAGAAAACATACACACACATACACACACACACGGACGTCTGCCTCATTAAAACCTATCCCATAGATGTACTACTTTGTGCAGCTCTTCACTCATCATCACCTCCAATCCGCTCAAGCCTTGCCTCCCTTTGAGCTTCGCTACTTATTTTCATCAAGGCTTCTCTCCCCACCTTCTGCCTCTCTCTCGCTCGCCGTCTTATCCACAGTGGGCTTTGTCACTGGGCTGCCATGTATTTAGGAACCTATTTACTTGCTTTTTCCACCCCTAATTCTCTCTTATTGTCACTCCCAGCATCCCACTGCGTCAGGAACAAGGCCTCCACAAGAGTTTTGTTCTCTGTGCCCAAGACATGAATCACTGAACCAAGATAATGATGAAGAGCTCAGACACACTGCAGATCAAGCCTCTATCACCGATCGTGCCAGCAAACACACACCGCTCGTAGGAGGTCATTATTACAGAGGGCTTTCAGTTTGTCTGAAGAGCCGAGGTATTACAAACCTGTGCGTTTTAACTGGTCATCAAATTTTGGGTTAGATTGCAGTCACTTAAATAGGGTTTTGAGATCCATGCAACAATATTTATTCCAATGTCACTTTATTATGATTCTGTTTTCATTCCATTAAAGAAAAAAATTAATAAGCTGCACTGGGTGATGAGGTCCACCTATAAAACATTAAGCTCCGAGAATTCATTAAACCTCACAGCATGTCTCTCAGATGATGATAATAACATTACATTTAGCTAATCTCATATAATATGATCTTTGAGGCCTAAACAAAATTGTGACTGAAAACTGTTTGCCACATGTTAAGAAGCCCCAGATATGCTTGTCTGTATTAGTCCCACTAGCTGACAACGTGACATATAGAAGCTCAAAAATGATGATAGCGAAATCAATTTAACTAAAATAAACTTAAAACCAGAGGGGTCAATGCAAGGTCAACGGAGAGACTTGACGGTTGTTCTGTGGGTACATTTTATAATAGTTATGAAACAGATTAGGTTTTGTGAAAAAGAAAAAGGGGAATCGGCTTTTATTGTCTAACAAATATGAAACTGCTGGGAATTTTTGTCACATAAATAAACCAAAACAACACTCACCTGGGGCTAACCCTTAACCACAGAATCATGAAGTTGATACTTGTGCAAACTCATCCCTGTGGTTGTTATGTGTCTGCAAAATAACTGCCAGGATGTGCGTTAATTATGAGATCTCCAGTTAAAAGTATACATTTTTAAAACTAAAGCACTTTCTCTTCTCTAACGCTTGCTAAACTGAATGCTAAAAGATGAAAATGATAATTCTGATGAAGGAACAACAACAGAAAAGGGGATGAAACACATGCTAAAGCATGCTCGTGCATTGCCGAAAACAACCCCTCTCCAGAGATGGGAAACAGAGAGGTTCTGTATGTGTCAATCAGATCCATTTAGTGACATCAAAGAGCGGATTCAGGAAGAAGCTGTTGAGAGTGGATGAGCATTCACCTTCCCTTTTCATCGGTCAAGGGCCACAGCTGAGAGGAGGTTGCCACAGGCTCACTTTGAAGTCAGTCCTCAGAGCAGACAATGTTTACATTCTTCCAGCACATTACCCCATTAGCCCATCATTTCTTACATACATCTGTCTACCGCCTGCAGAAATGGCACCTAGAACCTACTACTTGAAGCCACATGATACTGGGCTTGGTCTTCCAGGTTTCTTATTCTTATTTTTGTTGTTTCTCAAAGCCGAGATTATATTTTTTCACAAAGTCTTAACAACCATGTGTAAACAAATATGTGCTTCTGAGGAGGTGAAACAGACCAAATTGTCATTTTCATATTATCCACAAGGTGGTGCTGTGGTGCTCTCACTTACTCACTTCAGAAGCTTTAAAAAGAAAGAACAAAAAACCCCAACTTTTATTTCCTTCTTGAAACTGTTTTGCCCCCACAAACAGAAGAAACAAATCCTAGAATATTTGAAAGGCAGAATGAGTGTCAGTTTTCAAATGTCATTACTGACAAGTCATGACTCAGAGAAGAATGATTTCTCAAAATTGCAAAACATATGGAGGGCAATGAGTGCAGTCAGTCATGTCAAAGTACCACTTCCACAAAGCTGCACGCTACTCCATATTTGCACTCCACCCTTTGAAGATAGACTGGAATTGCAGCGCTGCACACATCTGTGGTGCTGCACACTGCACCCCTGCACACACCACTGACACAATTTCTTTCACCTTCTCATATTTTTGATTAAAAGCCATACTGAATTCTGTCATTGACCTTTTAATAACAGCTAAAAGCCCCCAAACATAACTGGATGCAATCTCGTAATTATACCTTTTATGATCATTTCTGTTCATCATACTGCTCTACCACTGATCTTCATTGTGACTCACTGTCCCATTAGTCTTTTACACACATCCCCACTCTTTGCCACACCGCTCAGTCTCTCCACGCTGTTTTTTTCTCTTCCCCAAGCCCCCACGCTGCACACGCACTCCAAAAACAACATTCCCGTGATGCAAGATTAGAGAAGTTTTTCTTAAAATATTGTAAATAATATCAGATGACTGAAAACGAGGAAGTCCCCCATGAGGAACTTTTCCCGCTGTGTCATTCTGATTTCTAAAAGCGGCACCCAGACAAACATACACAAACAGACCACATGCCCACGCGATAATAACTTGTTGTTAGGTTGCAACTGGAAACAAAGGATGCAGTGGGGCTTGATGCAGCATGGTTATCTTGTCCAAATATTAACTTTACTTTTAAAATATGAATATAAAAATGAATATAATGAAGAATCAAATTATTTTAGTGTATAGCAGCAAACTAAAATATCCTCATTGTGTTACATAACCATCTCTGAGATGTCCCGTCTCAGAAATATGAGAAATGTGAGCCTTGCGTAAGAAAAAGTTGAGCATTCGAGTTATCGTAAAATGATTATGCTGACACCACTCAATAATCTTAAAATATGAGCAACATGTTTATATCTCAATAATGTCTATCCAAATTGCTTACATTTCTCAGCACTATGCTCACACGTGAGCACAAAATCTATTTATTTAAGAACCCAATAAAACATACCTGCCTACCGGGAAGTATCAAACTTCCTGTTAAACAGGATGTTACTTGTGGAGAAGTGAAGGACAATTCTTCCTCTTCATCACACATGACAGCAAGAACAGGTGATACGCATTATACATATAGAAGTAAAATTATAGCCTGCACAATATTAATTGCATTCTAGTGTGTCTGTCAAAGAAAACATTCTCATTTACCTGTTTGTTTGGACTCTTTGTTGAAAGTCTCGTTGGTATATTTTATGTAGCTTTTCTATATCCAAGTGCAGCTTCAGTTTATCCAAGTCAAAGTGCTTGTTGACGTGTGACACATGGAAGCCCGAGCCAGTGAAAGGGCCCCAGATTTAAACCAAATTCTATTTCCTCTTTTCAAGCGGGGTGCAAAGGGAAGCTTTTACGTCAACTGCCCCTCTGCCACTCTAACAGGAAAAAAAAAATCACAGATTCTTGCAAGTCATTGTGTGACATAATGATGGTTACTTTAATCTTAGCGTCTTAAAGTTTTATGTGAAAAGTGTAAAGTGGTGAACAGAACTTACTTTATACCTGACTTTGAGGGGTTTTTTACTGGAAATTCTCAACAAAACCACAGTACTTACCAGGTAAATTACACTCCAGCTGATAATGCAGCATGCTGCCTCACTTTGATATTGTTGTCAAGGTCGACACTAAAAATAAAGGCTTGACTTTCAAGTGTAGACAGAATACTGTTAATTTCATATTCTTGAGACAGTTTGTTCATAACTGATCAGGACTACTTGAAATATAAGAACAAAACACACAAGTGTTTTCGGTCAGCTTTATGAAATTGTGGCATTTGGTTCCAGATGGAAAGGGCTTCAACACTGCATTCACGGTCACACTGTAATCTGCATGATAACAATGATGAACAACCCATCAGGGACGATTTAAGAGAAAAAGCCTTCAAATTCCCCTTCAGATGCATGTTGATTGTGTTTATTCATGGCAGTTAGGTTGATGAGGGAGCAATATGGAGGAGGCTGGATGGACACTTGTTACGCGTTACCGTTAAAATAGCAGACATCTCTTGACAAAGAACAAACAGCAAAGGCAGACTGAAATCAAGGCGTCTGTGAAAGCTCTCAGGAATGCAAATTCAAAAGCACTTCATTACTTGCTTTTTCCCTGCAATCTTGTGTCTGAGAGACTGAACTAAGTGGTTAATCAAGCCAAAAACCAAACCTCGTCTGAGGGGCCAGAGAGGAGGCACCTCTGCTCGCAGACAAGGCCAAAGCTGTGAGTATGTCAGCACATGTGAAAATACACAACTATGTGTTTTTAGAAACTCATAAGAAAAGGATAACACTCAAAAATAATTATTATGAGATATCCGTGACTTGTTTTTGATTTTGATACTCTGTGGGTAATTTCCTTGTTAGAATTACGGGAAAAGTACTGGCATCTAGATTTACCAGCATTTAACTGTTATTTTGTATTATATCAACAATAACTGTATTTGTTTTTAATAAGTCTCTGTCGAGAGTACAAGCTTTCTAATACTGTCAGCTTGTCATTCTATGGTTATTTCAGTGTTCCTACTGTTCTCCCTATGAACAGTTTAATGTTCTTGCCCATGTACCATGCAGTAAGTATCTTGTCTTCCTCGAACTAGCACATGATGTTAGCTTTTTCGCAACTCCCATAGGTTACAGGAATGTTGCTGTGGTAAATTTTCCAACAAAAACCCCCAAAGATGAAGTGATTAATCACTAAATATGATTAATCACATATGGAGGAGGGTGTATGGACATTAGGAAACTATTAAAAACCTACAAAGTGTTAGCGCAACACATCATCTTAAACTACATTGTCCCTATCAAATTAAAAACTGTAAGCGTGTTGTGATAATGGCCCATTATAATGGAACGCACATAGCACATTCACCACAATTAAAGTCAACACACTGATTATTAATTAGAAGGAAAAAGATGCTGAATTATACCATAAGACAGTGGTTTTCTCATCAACATCAGCATTTACAGTATTCAACTGTATTCAAAACACACAAAAAATGGTAGATTACTTTATTATTACTGTATTTTTATTTATTTTACATTTTTAAAGCAATTTGTTACAGTGTACAACTCTTCTACTCTTAGAATGAGTAAGTTGGATTATTTCTATGACATGTACTGTATGACAGAAAAACAAACAAATACTGTAATGAATCCAAAGGGAATTTAGGCATTCAGTTAAAACGTCAGAGATGCTGTCGGGTTATGTTAGTACATAGTCCTTTTCACACACACAATCCCTAACATTATTTAAGAAAAAAAAAAAGAGTCTGAACTATTCTGGTAGAGATAGATTCTTCTCTTTCTCGCTTAATCAGGGTCTTAACACAATTTTAAGGCTATGTGAGCCTTCACACACCAACAGAGAGGGCACAAGTCCTCTGTTGTCTGAAGTTAGATGCATTAACACGATATCTCAGGATGGAACTTGAGCACTGATGTTCCCCTTCAAACTGTCTTAACTGATTTAGTACCATAAAAGCGTTCGATTCGTTTTTACATATCTCTGTAAAATATGATAGAAAAAACAGTCGTGAATCTGTGACTGCGTGCGTGAAGTGCACGCTCACATTAATATGGTAATTTTATACATACTGTATATCACAAGACATGCCCCTGCATTAGTCAGTAGAAACTATCCAGCAACATCCTGTAGACTAAGTGCCAAAATATGTTCAACTTGCTGCTTTATAATACGGATAAAAGCTAATAAACAGTATTTATTTTTGTAGTTGATTAAAAATTACCAGCAATCGCCAATCAACTAATCAGCCGATTAAGTAAAAGCTTTAGATCTAAATCTATTTAGACTGTCTGCTGAATTTAAATATCAGCTGGATTATTCTAAGTTTATTCTTCCTTGATGTCTGCAGGGCTCGAATCAGCCCAAATTATCTCCCGTGCCTCCAAGAACATGTAATGCACCTGACAAATGACCATGATTTACTTATGACGTAGGGATTTCTCTCCCTGATCTTGTTATTGTTCAACAGGCGGAATGTGCGGAATGCCAGTGTGTGAGTGAACTCAGCGAGAGCCGACACTCGACATTAGATTTATGGGTGAAGATTATGACCCAGGGCGCTCTGGCAGAAACAGAGAAAAAGACAGCAAAGCCAAGGCCAATGGTACAGACGAGAGGAGGAGAGAAAAGGCAGGGAGAACGGAGCAAATGCCAAGAAATGAAATGAGGTGTTTGATCTCTCCAGGACAGGCCAGGTCTTACCCGTGGAGTGTCTGATCTGATGTAGAACCACTGAAAGCACCTCCAGCTGCACAAGGCATTCATTACAGCCACACGTACTGGAAGAGGAGAAATACATTGGAATCTATGTATTTATTTGTGACGCCCCTCTCTGCCCGTTCCACTTCACCATCCTATAAAAATCTATCTGTTCTCTGCAGATTCTTTGAGAATATACTCCTCCAACACAAACCTACCCTCTTTGTCCAAAAGTTTCCTTGAGAGACACTCGGTTTAACTCGAAGCCTCTGTTGTCTCTTCAAATGCCCGCTCGTTTTTCTTTTCTTTTATTCTAATCGATGCACTTGGCAAAGTGAAACGGTGTCTGCCTGCAGACGCAAAATAAGAAGCTCTGAAATGAAAACCTCCCTTTTAGGTGGCAATTGTATGTGGCTGTATCTTCGTCTGGTTTACCTGCGGGTCTTTGATCCTGACAGTGTGCGACTGCGTTTGATTCCTGGGGTACTTTGACAGTTTGCAGGCTGGCAAAAGGCCCTCCAGTGTCTGAAGTTAGATCAGAGGAGAGAGGGCCTGAAAAGCAGGCGTCCAGCTGGGAGAAGATCAGAAGAGACACAAACTTTAGCGAGAGCCATTGTGAGGTACACAGTAGCTGCTGGCTCCCGTAACTTTTCTCTTTGTGTGTGTGTGTTTTTCTTTTTTTCATATGGCTATCTTCTCCCTCTCTTATCTTCGTCGCAGAAGTTGAATGGCTCAGTTAAAGGTCTGCGAGGTTTTATCTGATTTCGCCAAAACAAGTCACCTTGTATTTGTTCCCTCTTTCAACTGTCTCTGAAGGTTTAAGGCCGGTGTGTGCTGAACAATGCTACACATCCTCTTTAAGAATTTAGTGTAAGAATATAATGAAGATCTCCTAAAAAAAATAATCCTAGAAACATAAAACAAAAGTCTTTAAATATCACATCCTATGTCCAGTCAGTGTGCTTAGAATAATTATTGTAAATTGAAATTAAAATGTAAATGTGAGCATGAGTTTTTGGGAGCCTCAAGTTAAAATATCAATCATTTCATTTACTGTAATTACTGCGTACACTGACAAATGTCTAAAATTATGGAACTGTATTTCCTTTGAGCCTCAGTTGGGTGATTTGAGGAGACTGTTTCACAGATTTGTAAAGCGTAACGGTGCCCTCTAGTGGTGCAATGGTAGACTCGAACAAAATTGAAGATAAAAGCAAAGAGGTTTTATTTTGCCAGTTAGTTCTGGAGTTTGGTTAGGTGAAATCATATAAATGCCACACTGCAAGACAGAAAACAAAACTGTGCAGGTATCGTACTATGCAAAGGTCTTGACCTGTCCCTCAATGTCTTTATATTTTTCTTCCAATGAGTCACACTCGGTTGTATTTTTTAGGTGGCCTTGGACAATAGTTCTCCAGATTTTTCTGAACTGTTCCATATTATTTCTTTGGATTTTGGCTCCCTTTTCACTTATTTGTCAGACATGTCCTTTTACCTCATCATAATAATTATTCAAGCATAAAAAAGGCACCTAACTCAAGAGATGAACCAGTATTGTTCCTGCACATAACAGTCAACTTGGCAAAAAAACAAACAAACAAAAAACCTAGCTAAATGTTGTGTTTTTATGCTATTTGTTATTGGCAGCCTGTCAAAAACTTTGTTGCAGATTCTTTAGTTAAATCTATTAAAAAATACCCCAAAAATTAGTTTTATTAATCCCACCTGTGGGACTAATAAAGGTCATCTTAAAATGTATTTCTGCAGAAACAAGGTGATTCGTGTTACCCAAAAACTCTACATATCTTGGTGTGGTGTGCAGTGTGTCCTTTATTGAGCACAAGTTGCAGGCCTAAAAACTAAATTCTCTGGCTATTGGAGACTAACTGAAATAATTTCTGAAGACTACTTAAAAAAAACTACCAGAAACGCTTGCTTGAAAAAGTTCAGTCTGCATTAAAAAAAATAAAGGTGGTGATACCACATACTGACTGTTAGAATTGTACAAACTGTCTTTTTGTTTCATTTTCATCTATGCTTGTTCCCATTTTCCTAGCAAAATATAAAGAAATGAGGGGTAGTATGAGATTTTTGCACTGTACTACATGTTTTATTGTTTGTTTGTTTTTAGGTCAGTATTTTCTGGAGCATTATCCATAGTCCTTCAGTATTTTATTAATATTTATTTCTAAGTTACTTACGATTGTAAAGGTACTTGAGCTTCCCTTTAAAAAAATGTCAATCAATGTAAAATGATGCTGCTTATCAGTAAATACACTGGAAGGTGCGTGCGACTGCCGCCTGTAGCACATCCTGCAGAAAAGAATTAAAAGACATCATTAATCGATCGATCGACGATGCTAGCGATCTACTAGCTCTCTGCGGTGCACTTGGCATTTGCTCTCGCTCGTCGTCTGCTTTCAACCACATTCAGGTTCTGCTCGTTCACTACAGAAATGGCAACTTCAGTGAAACTCAACACCGGTGCACAAATGCCCATTTTGGGACTGGGGACGTGGAAGGTGCGTCTGCTTTCATTTATTATGCCGTCCGACTTTGCACAAGTTTGTAGTTAGCCTTTTATGTAGGCTAACATGCCAACAGAAAATATGGTTGGAGGACGAATAATGGCCGTTTAAAACAAGTTTCTATCGTATTATCTTTCGACATTTCGAGGTAAATTGCATATACCGTCTACAGAAATTACTGCTCGACATTATTTTCACTTTAGGACCCCACCTTTGGGAGTGGAGCCAACCTTGGCCGAGTTTCTAGAACCATGACAAAGTCTGTGCGAAGCTGGGGCAGTCCTCTAATGCCCCACGTTTGCTTCACTGTTATTCAGTGCGCAGAATCAAGAGTAGTTTAAGGATTTGTTACAAGTCGTGCTACGTAACTGCTGCTGAAACACAGCTGATACATTTACCCTGCTTGTGTAAACAGTAAGGGCAGCAAGTTTAGTGTACTTGAAAGCTGAGATCGCTGTATTCTCCTTTTAGATATATATATCCATCCATCCATCCATTCGCTACCGCTTCTCCTTTTCAGGGTCGCGGGGGGCGCTGGAGCCTATCCCAGCTGTCATAGGGCGAAAGGCGGGGTACATTTAATGAATATTAAATGTATTGACCTTTCCTTCTTAAATAAAGGATGGAAATTGAATTTGTCCCCCAGATGTTGCTTTTAGCTAAGTGGGTATAATGGAAAAAGTAGCAATTAACATTAGGAAAACAGTTAGACTATAGCATCACTGGACGAAAGGTATATGTGAAGAGGACACGAGACAAGGGCAGTGTAAATGTAACCTATTTAGTGGTCCTTTCCCAACAAGACAAAATCAGGAACTGGAACTCGTGTTTTCTAAGTTACATTTTGTGAAGTGTGCAAAATGTTATCTGCATAGAGACAACAGGTCCATGTATAAGTCTACCATGATGTTTTGGTACAGCAGTCTAAATGATTCTTTTAACTGCCAGGGTGAAGTACCACAACAGCTAACCATCTCTTGTTTGTTAGTCTCCACCTGGCAAAGTTGCCGAGGCAGTGAAAGCAGCCATTTCTGCAGGTTACAGGCACATCGATGGTGCCTACGTCTACCAGAATGAGGTAGAGGTGGGTGAAGGTATCCACACTATAATCAAGGATGGTGTGGTCAAAAGAGAGGATCTTTTTATTGTAAGCAAGGTGAGCTATTGGTGCAAAAAGTACCTTTTTTTGTTTGTTTGTTTGTTTGTTTGTTTGTTTGTTTTTAAGATTTTATACTAAATTGATGAGCAGTGCTTATGTGTGCTTTCATTTCCCAGCTGTGGTGTACTTTTCATGAAAAGTCCTTGGTTCGGAAGGGTTGTGAGAAGACTCTCAGTGATCTTAAACTGGACTACCTAGATCTCTATTTAGTGCACTGGCCCATGGGTTTTAAGGTAGGACCACTTTTGTTTTAAACATAAAAATATTTTAACTCTTTGCTGCCCTCATCTTGTTTAGTGGCATATAATCCTTTGTCATGTTACAGGCAGGTGATGAGCTTTTTCCTTTGGACAGTACAGGACAAAGCATCAGTGATAACACCAGCTTCCTGGAGACATGGGAGGTAAGTTAATAAGACTGTGTGGGATAGATTACACTTTGCCATACTTATAGTGCTGTGCTAATAATTTTGTGTATGGTGTGAGGATTACAGAGGTCAAAGTATATCACTTTAGTGACAATGGCAGACTTCATTTTGTTTTGTGGAGGTAAGAAATTGCGTTGCGTGTCAAACCAGGAAAAACTGCACCGAGAATGTGTGACAGGGTCAGTCATTTTGGATCAGGAAGGATCGTGGTTTAAGGGAAAAGATGGTCATGTTATACAGATACACGGCACTAACATTTATCAGAAATGTCTTCATTGGCACATTATTTCCTCAGTCCCATCTGCTTCCAATCAGTCAGCATTTTTTATGCAAGACAGTTCTCCTTGTCACGCTGCACAATGGGTAAACCACTTCCTTGACGTTGACAAAAATGAAATAATGAAATGACTAGTCCAGAGTCCTGAAATGAACCCAACTGAGAACTTGTGGGATTTTCATTGAGGACAAAGTTATGGCCGAGGAAACCACCACAGTTATCAAACAGTGAAAAAATATGGGAAGAGAGAAAAAAAACAATTCTGCAGATATACTGAGGTAATTACAAGAAATAGGCCTCCACTACTTCCAACTTTCTTTTTTTTCTGTAGCCATTAATAATTTCATTATTAATGAAAATATCTTTTCTGCTTCAGTGGTTACTTGTCTGTAATTCTGATTAGTTACTTTTATTTATTTTTTTAATCTGTTTTTAATTTTTCAGACAAAATCATCATCTTGAAGGAAAAAAGGGTTTTATATCATTGCATATCATGCGTGCTCACACCAAAAGTCCTTGTGCACCAAAGTCCTTGTGTTTATTTTTTTATCCCAAATGTTCTCAGGGAATGGAAGAGCTGGTAGATGCTGGTTTGGTCAAAGCTATTGGGATCTCCAATTTCAAAAAGGAGCAGATTGAAGCCATTCTCAACAAGCCGGGCCTCAAATACAAGCCTGCCAACAACCAGGTATGCTAAATGATTTGTATTGTATAAAATAACCGTTTCTGTTTGTTGTTGGAGTTAGCTGTTGTGAAAGTTAAATACTCAGGGCTATGAAGGAACAAGAAAACATTAATGTTTCATGCTTGCTGTTCTTAAAGGGCAAGAGGCCGTAATAGCATTATCTGTCTCCTCCTGTGAGGCCTGAGAAATAAATGTCTTGTTAGTTCATGATGGGCCGCAGCAGTTTCCCCTCAGGCTGGGCCAATTAGTTGAGGTGACCTTATATTTTTGTTTGTTCTCAGAATCATGGTTTACCATCAACGTCACGTTGTGTCTTATATTAGATTTTCATTCATTTCATTCATTTATTTATTCATTTTCAGGCACAACAAATACCTATATTGAACATAAAATACACAAAACAAAAAACAAAACTTGCCTGAAAAAGGAGTGGGACGAAGAAAACTTATTAAATCCCACCCCTATACTCACTCATCAACAAAAAAAACCAATAAACTTCCCGCAGCTACGCCCATCATTGCATACAGACCCATCAACAGCCCCGGGCAGATACAAGCATCTAAGCGGCAGCTCGCAACCAACAATTAGAGCCTTCATAACTGAATACAGAATATATAAATTATAAATTGCATTACCACAGGTAACAGGCAGTAATAACTACAAGTAACAGACACACATACATATACATACATATATATCTACACACACAAGTACATATATGTACATACATACGCACACTTTATTTTTTATTTTTTATTTTGGAATCCATACCAGCAATGGTAAGAGAACAGACATTACAGAGCACACTAAAACCCATCATTGAGTATACTGTGACCAGACCAACTGTTTGTAGAGAAATTTAAATCTATGAATATTTTTGCATTGTTTCAATTGTAAACTCAGACTGTTCCAGATTTTCACACCACATACAGACACGCAAAAGCCTTTACGGGTTGTTCGAGTTCTGGGTAATTTGAATTCTCCAAAGCCTCTCACATTATAAACCTTTTCTTGAATTTCAAATCTAGTTTGTAAATTTGCCGGTAAAAGTTTAGTAAAAGCTTTATACAAAATTATGGATGTATTGTAATTAACCAGATCCTGGAATTTAAGTAACTTTGCCTGAAGAAAGAATTTGTGAGTATGATCTAGATAACCAGCCTTGTGAATAATACGCAGTGCTCGTTTCTGTACTGTGACTAATGGATTAGTTGTATTTTTATATGTATTTCCCCACACTTCCACACAATATGTAAGATATGGAAGAACCAGGGTACAGTACAGAGTACGAAGTGCATCTTTATCAAGGAATTGTTTCACTTTGTTCAAAACTGCGAGGCTTCTGGAAATTTTGGTTTTTATGTGTCTGACGTGGGGTTTCCATGAAATTTTGTTATCAATTATAACTCCCAAAAATTTGTTTTCACTCACATTATCAATTGGTACACCTTCAATGATAATTGGTAATTCTATATTATATTTTAAATTACCAAAAAACATTGCTTTAGTTTTATTTATATTTAATGATAATTTATTTATGTCCATCCATTTTTTTATTAATTTTAGCTCCCTGTTTACGGTCATTACAAGATCAGTATAATCATCGCTACTGAAAAATATGTTGGTGTCATCTGCGAACAGTATGAGTTTAAGTACTTGAGAAACATCAAAAATATCATTTATGTATACATTGAAAAGTTTTGGTCCCAACACTGACCCTTGGGGAACACCACATGTAATACCAAGTTTCTCTGAATGGTAATGCCCTATGCTAACATATTGTTCCCGACCTGTTAGGTAACTTTTTAACCAGTTACCAGCTTTCCCTCGAATACCATATCTTTCCAATTTATCCAGTAAAATTGAGTGATTGATTGTGTCGAAGGCCTTTTTGAGGTCAACAAAAATACCAACTGCATATTTATTTTTATCCAGTGTATCAGTAATTTCTTCTACTGCCTCAATTATCGCCATTGAAGTGGTTCTTTGCGTTCTGAAACCATACTGACCAACATTTATTATTTGATGTTTTTCAAGGAATTTTTCTAATCTTGAATTAAAAAGTTTTTCTAGAATTTTTGAGAATTGAGGCAGTAGAGAAATAGGCCTATAATTGGTAAAACTGTGTTTGTCATTACTTTTATATAGTGGTATTACTTTCGCAATTTTCATTTTTTTTGGAAAACAACCGGACTGAAATGATAAATTACAGATATATGTTAAGGGACTAGCAATATTCAGAATAACCTGTTTAACTACAGACATATTTATGTCGTGATAATCCATTGAAGACTTACTTTTACATTTTAATGTGATATTTATTACTTCTTGCTCATTTGTAGCTGAGAGGAACAGTGAAAAGGGATTTGATTTTATATTACTGATATTTTCATTTTTTTGACACGGGATGTCCGCTGCTAGTTCAGGGCCAACATTTATGAAGAATTTATTGAACCCATCGACAATATTACTCATGTTGTGATTTTCACCATTTGCATCAGTAAAATATTCAGGATATGATGTTCCAGAAGATCCTTGTTTAATTAAGTTGTTTAACACATCCCAAGTTCCTTTTATATTGTTTTTATTTTCATATAATCTTCTTCTATAATAAAGTTGTTTGCTCGTTCTTATAATATCAGTCAATTTATTTCTATATGCTTTATATCTTTGTTCCACTTCTTTTGTTTTTACTTTGATAAACTGTTTATACAGATTGTTTTTCTTTTTGCAAGCATTAATAATTCCTTTTGTGAGCCAAGGACTTTTTATCTTTTTTTTCTTTGTCATGTGTTCATTTACAGGACAATGTTTATTGTACCACATAGTAAAAATATCTAGAAAATTATCATAAGCCTTGTCCACATCTGACTCTTCATACACCGAACTCCAATCTTGTTGTGCTAAATCGAAATTGAAGGCATGAATTGCTTCTTCATTTATTGTTCGCTTTGCTATCATGATCTTGGTATCTATTTTTTTTTTAAATCACAGTCACACAAAGTAAAAACTGGTAAGTGGTCAGTTATATCACAGACAAGCAGGCCACTATTAATTTGGAAATCCATGACATTAGTAAAAATATTGTCAATAATAGTGGCGCTATGTGAAGTTATTCTGCTTGGCTTTGTTATTGTTGGATATAGTGATAAGCTGTACATTGTGTCAGTAAAGTCATCAATGGCTTTTAACCTTGTTGGATTTAGCAAATCAATGTTAAAATCACCACAGATAAATAGTAATTTTTGGTTCACCGAAGCAAACGTTTTTTCTATCCATTCATTAAAAGTGTCAATACTTGAACTGGGTGTCCGATATATGCAACTTATTATAACATTTCTCTTTTTTTCATTCATAATCTCAATAGTCAAACATTCCAAAATTCCATCAATAGCCATAGACATAGTTGTTACAACATTATATTTTATAGAGTTATGAACATATATAGCAACCCCGCCGCCCGCCTTATTTAATCTATTCATGTATTTTAAATCATATCCATTCAAACAAAAATCTATTCCTTTATCGACATTGAACCAAGTTTCAGTGATGGCTATAATACTAAAGGGGCGAGAAAATTGTTGCAAATAGTCCTTAATGAAATCAAAATTAGAGTACATACTTCTGCTGTTAAAGTGAATTAATGAGAGCTTCCCGTCTAGGTTAATTTCTTTTTCATATTGTTCCTGAGTGAAATAATTACAATTTTTAACAAAAGAAGAGAGAAAGTTACTTTCAGAATCTATTTCTGGATCTATTATATTATGCTCCTTATATTCACAATCTAGATCAATTACTTTCTGTTGAAGAACTAATTTCAACGTGTCCATGTCATTTCCTGGTGTAATTGATACATTGGTGTCAGTTATACTTGTCCAGATCCTCCATGTTCCTCACTATCAGTACTTTTGCCTCTTCTGGTGTCCCGTTTAGCTTAATGAAAATCTTACAGTTTGTTACCCATGTATGTTGTATTTTACCGTTCTTCTTCAGTTGCCTTGCCTTCCTCGCGATGTCTGCGTTTTTTCGTGTCAGATGCTCATTAATGAAAACGTCCGTGCCTTTCAGTTTGCGTCCTTGTTTCAGCAGTGCGACCTTGTTCTTCCGATTGACAAATCTCATAATGATGGCCGGCAGTCTGTCACTCCTCCTGGGCAGTGAGTGACATGCTTCTATGTGCTCCAGGTCCATCTCTATCCCCTTGCTTTGGAGGAAGGACGCCACCTGTTGCTCTACCGAGCGGGTCTCCTCGTCGCTGGGCTCCCCGACGTTCCCGGCCACGCTTGATTTTAATACCGCTGATGACCACGTCGTTCGTACGGGTGTACTGCTCCAGCTCATCCACCCGCCGCTCGAGATCCATGATCCGTCTGTCCTTCTCGGCATTTTGGAGGCGTAGCTGTTTTACCTCCTCCAGAAGCCCCAGAAGCAGCTCCTGCTGTGCCCTGACTCCGCACAGCGCTCCGAGGGAGGTTTTAATGTCCTCAACCTCCTCTGGTGTTGGGCCTTTCTTGGGTGGCATACTGAAGCGAGAGCACGAGGCGGCCACCACGAGGGACCCGGAAGCGGAATTTCTGATGATGGCGCCTGGCTAGGCCTGCTGGCTGATGATTAAAGCACAATTCTTTTCCTTTTTGTCATCAGAGCACAGCAGTGCTATAGCTGCTTATCAGGAAATTTATCACTGAAAATGATGCCAAATGGATCCAGCAGACTCTGAAGGCTTATGGTCTTGTATCTTCTTCTAAGCCAGTACTAAAATACTTCATTTAACCATGCTAAGAGTCTTTATATACAAATATTAGTCCTTTGACAAGACATTCAATGCAGAATTTTTAAGTGAAGCTGTTTTTCCTTCTCTTTTCTTCAGTCATTTAATGGAAATACTAAAGTGGTAATAATAATAATTAATAATAATAATAATAATAATATGTGCATGTTTTGAAGGGGTTCAGTGAAATGATACATGCATAGATTTATCACTCTTATTTGCTTCTCATTTTTCCCACTAGGTGGAGTGCCACCCATACTTGACCCAGGACAAGCTGATCAACTACTGCCACTCCCAGGGTATCTCTGTGACAGCTTACAGCCCCCTGGGATCCCCTGACAGACCATGGTCAGTAGGCATGGCAAATATGTTTGCCTCAAAATGACTTCAACAGGCCTTGAAAAGTGACCAAATACTCCACACTCACATTGGTTGATTCCCTTTATAATATTTATCAATACTGTTCAGCGTATTATATCCCTTTAGCGAGTTTCAACTCATGACTCTTGTTCCTCTTTCTCTCTGTGGCATATGTTGTCACGAGTTTGATATTAAGTAACAAGCCAATGAGACCAGGGTCTCATTTATTTATTTTTTTACAGAATACACTATTTTGTACACAGAGAAAATCTTATTGAACATGTATTGAAAATGCAGGGCTAAACCAGAAGATCCCTCACTCCTGGAGGATCCCAACATTAAAGTCATTGCTGAGAAACACAAGAAGACACCTGCTCAGGTACAGCTGTCCTTCTGGGCAGAACATGCCACTGATATATTCTATTTTATTTTGAGTAACTTCTATCCAAGAGAAAAAAGTAAAATCAATCTGCCTGTTGTACTCTGGAACATTATATTGAGCGTAATCACCTTATCATGTTAATAGCCTGAATTCTTATATTTCCAGGTCCTGATCCGCTTCCACGTCCAGAGAAATGTGATTGTGATCCCTAAGTCAATCACACCGCAGCGCATTCAAGAGAATTTCCAGGTCTTTAGCTGGGGAGATTGATTATCCTTCCATTTTGTTACTTAAACTTCTTTTGATTGGGTCATTATTCTTATATTTTATACACATTTGCAGGTGTTTGACTTTGAATTAACTGAGGAGGAAATGAAGACTATACTGGGATTTAATAGGAACTGGAGAGTCTGTCCAATGCAATGGTGAGACAGGATAATTGTGTGCGCTTTAAACAAAGAGTTGTGAGTTGGATAACAGGGAGTCATGACTTGAATTTCATTTTTTTCTTTTCTCCCTCTCTCTCTTTGTAGTGCCACAAAGCACAAGGACTTTCCATTCAACGCTGAATTCTGAGAGGAAAACTGGAAAGTTTCCACATGTTAACGCTGGGTCTTTGTTATTGCTTACTTTCCTCTTCTTTATGTGTTTATGCTGTTGGGTTATTGCATATAAAATCAATCAAATCTGGAAAAAAGTTCCCACTTCACACTCAAGCACGTGAAAGTTATTGTACAAAAGAAGTCAGTTGACATGAGGGGTTAGGTGGAAACACTGATTTTTATTTTTATTTTTTTATTTTATTTTTTTCATGGAATGACCCTGCTGTAGCTTTGACTCCTTTTACATTTCTCAGGTAAAAAAACACCTGCTTCCTGTGTTACCACTAAAGTTTATACACACACTCCAAAGACAACTTGATGCTTAATTTGATCTTTGGGTTATTATAACATATAATTATGTTTTGGATTTTGCACTCCTGTAGTGGCATATTGGCATTGAGCCTTGGGGTGAAGTAAATGTATTTGTTAAGTTACTGAAGAGAATAAAACATAGACTTTACAATGTCATTTAGTTTGTAGTTTTTCATGTCTAGTAGTGTCACATGCAAGAGCAATCTTAACTACCTTTAAGCTTTCATGTCCAACAATTTTTAAAAATGTATTTCATTTATATAGAAAATTTGATTTAATTTGCATTAAACGTGAAACCTGCAGTCCCTGACAGAGGCAAAAAAATGGCGAATTTATAAAATTATCTCTGTGAAGCACATGTTGCCTTAGAGTCATGCCATACAGTATTTGGTGCTTTGTATTACTGTGTATTACTGTGTTATAATGGTGTGGCTTTTGCTTCTCATGCTCGTTTTATTGTCGAGCAAAGCGAGCGCGTTCACTCCACACTAGGGTCTGCCCATCTATCTGCAGTGAAATCTATTATCAGATGGAGGCAGTGTACAAGTTATGTGCTACAACCGGTCTGTAGGCCACTCTTTCTTGTGTTGTTGCTGTTCTGCGAGCCGGCCGTAGAAAAGAGCGAAGTTGTGGGATACAAAGAGCTGACGTTAAACTGAGTGTTTAAAAACAATTAAAAGTCTTACTCCTGCCATTGTCTGTGCTTTTCATGCTTTGTTTTATGATCTTTGAAGTTTATTTACTGTTCTCCGTTTCCCATGAACCCCTGTGTTCCGTATTCCGGCGCACTTGTCAACCAGCTGTCAATAGCCAGTCACATAAGTCATCTACTTCCAGCGACATACAGTCAGGATCTTCGAAGACTACCCTGCAGCACGCTTGTTAGAGCTCTTCTCCTCCTGTGTGACTGAAAATTGTACACGGATAGGTACATTTGTGGGACTAGAAATCCTGCTTCAGTTGTTGCTAGTTTAATAAAGTCCCGTGGAAGAGAATAAAATAATTATATTTAAAAATAAGAAGGAAGGACCAGCCCAAGCAGAGATTTATTGTATTCAATTCAGGTTTATTTAACGTTAACGGAGATTTGCCGTGTTAATGCGGTTATGGCGTTAACGTCATGTTAGTGAGATTAACGCTGGCAGCACTAGTATAAATAAAAAGAAGCACAATGAGGAACTGTAAAATGTACAGCTCAAATTGGATCTACAAAAAGAATAAAAACTTCATAAAAGAGTTTATGAAAGTTGGCTACACTATTGTATTTCGTGAATCTGTTCACTCCCATAAAGTGATGCTAGCATTGCATCACCACACAGAAGTAGCAGTACCTTTTTGGTCTTTTAAAAAATAGTTTGTCTTATGAATGATTTATGAATTAAACACTCTTGGCCCACAGGCAACATGTTTAACATTCAGGGCATATAGTTGTAGAGGTTTCTGTCATGTCAGCAGGGTGCTGTCATCTTGTTGCTCTTGGGCAGCAAACTGCATATTTTCTTATTACACTGTCTTTTCATTTTTTTTAAATTATGTATTTATTTTAAAATGCAGTAACACAAAAGACATCAATGTCTGATAAAATAAGGAATAGAAGGGAATTTGACCTTTCACCCAAGGGTGAAGCAATCCTTTCAGGAACCAAAGCACCAGCAACTGGTAAAATTAAAACAAGTTTATTTATTCCCTCAGAGCAACGGTATACAGTTAGGATTCTCTTCTTAGGGCACGTGATTTAAATTTTCATCTTATTATCAGGCAACTTCAGCATTTAATGCCAGCTGATCATTTAATCATTAGTGCCTCTAATGTTTCGAGATGACTGAGTTATGGGATATACACGTAGTCAAACTATGCACCACAATGAACTTGTACTAACTTACAGAAAATGGACACTATATATTTTAATGGGAGAAAAGACTGATTGGACAGTTATGATCATCCCTTCTGGCAGTGAGGATGAGTGCACCCCAGGATTAGGTCAGGGGTCAGGCATCCAATGTGATATGTGCTTTTAGATCTTATTAAGGTACCCACATGTAAAAGCCACACCTGCCAGTGGTTTCCTCCCAAAGTCCTACATAAGGTAGTAGTGTCTGACACAATAAGAGATGATGATGATTGATTTACCAACAAAGTCCCCCAAGCTCCCAAAAGTAAGGTGCTTTTTTCCCCCCTTTCTCCTAAGAAAAAAAAATTAATACCATATAGGTATGAAAGGACAAATGTTTGTTGTTGTTTTTTTTTAATCATGTCAACAAGAAGATGCTGGGTTTTTTGTACTGGTAGATCTACAGTTTAATTACTGGCTTATTTTGTGCCTTTTCATCCATAATTTTAATTACATGGATTACAACATGATGCATTTACAAACTGTAAATTAGTTCTGGCAGAACTATTTGACAGTTTCACTGAAATGCCTCTCTCATTCCAAAACCCTCACTGTGGCTTAAAAAGCAGCTGAACTCACATTCATCCAATGCAAACACAAATGTCCTAACAGGATTTTTAACAAAGCCACACAAGTTGCATTGTTCATTTTATTGATTTATTTTTAAATTCTGGAGGAAACATTCATGCAAAACTGATATAAACAAGGCATGGTGAACCATATTAACTTAGTATTCTGCATTAAGGGGAAAGTCTTTGTGTTTTGAAGCCCTGGAAAGAGAAGACAAGAAATAGCCATTAATTGATAGCACAGTTTATTTTAGAATAATGCCACGTCTTTATTTTTTCTGTATCCCCTTTACCCTTAATCTTCCTTTATTTTTACTCACCACTGTAATGTGAAGCCTCTCCAGTCCTTATTCAAGCTGAGGATGTCCTTCATGTCATCTTTGCTCAACTTGAAGTCAAACAGCTGAAAAAGAAAGAACCGAAAAATAACTTATAACCTGCACAAACTATATGAGCTGCTCTATGGAACCCAACACGTATAATGAAAATCCAAATGAGAACATAGAAAAACACAAATTTTTGCATAAGTCCATGACCTAAATTTCCCCCAACAATGCAGATTTCTACACAAATAAATCTAAATATGATAACTGCTCAGTGTGAATACACTATATTAGCTAAAAAAGACTAAAAACAAAATCTGCTCATGAATATTTATGATTACTGTACCTGGAAGTTCTCCTTGACACGATGGGGTGTTACTGACTTTGGAATGACAACCACATTTCTTTCGATGTGGAACCTAATCAGAACCTGGGGATATGGTTCAAACGAGCAGTGGTCATTCAGTTCAGTATTATTTAACTTTCCCATGATTTAAATATTTTTTTAATAAGCCTTCTAATCCACCACATGACAGTATTGATTTTCTTCTTGCTGACGTCAGTAATTTAACTTTTGAAATGTTGCATTGCATAACTGTAAGCACACAGGTTTTGGTTTTCCATGGGAGACAACATGCAGCCAATAACTAAGATATTCAATATTAGTTAAATACTGCATCTCGTTGTTCTCTGGTTGTGCTGCACACTCGTGATCCTACTGTCTGATATCTGACCTTTTACCCAACATGAGATGTCTCATTTAGAAATTCAAATTTCAAAATTCCTGACTTGTGTAATTCCTCAGTACCTGTGCTGGAGTTTTCTTGTACTTTTGAGCAATGGCCTTGATCTTAGGTTCCTCCAGCAGCGAGGGTTCATCAGATGAAGCCCTTTAGTAGAAGAGGACAAGAAAAACAATGTGACACTGTTAATATCCTCGAGAAGTAAAGCTGATTATACTCCTACATTAGCTTTGTTTACAATAGATTGTACATCCTCTTACCAGGGTCTGTCAGGGGAGCCTAGAGGACTGTATGCTGTCACTGTGATGCCTTTTGAGTGGCAGTAGTTGATCATCTTCTCTTGAGTCAGATATGGGTGGCACTCAATCTAAGAAAACAACCACATTTCGGGGACTTTGTTTTATTTTTATTTTCATTTCATCTTTTAACAGTGCATGCCTCCAGAATTCAAAATAAATAAAAAACAATTTTGCAAAATCTACCTGGTGGTTGGCAGGCTTGTGCTTGAGGCCAGGCTTGTTAAGTATGGCTTCAATCTGGTCTTTGTTGAAGTTGGAAATGCCGATAGCTTTGACCAAACCAGCATCCACCAGCTTTTCCATGGCCTTTAAGATAAATCATAAACTGGTTTTAGCACAGCATATTTTAATTTGGTTGTCAGCAAGTCCACGGGATTATCACTGTGCAATAAGTCATTTATATTACCTCCCAAGTGTCCAAGAAGTTGCTGTTGTCAGAAATAACCTGCCCATTCTCATCCACAGGAAAAAGATCATCTCCTGGCTGCAGTGGCCAAAAGATGTGTTCAAGACAGTATTAAATTTAGACTGCATAGTTCAGTCTGATAATACAATTCAATTTTATTTTATTTATATAGCGCCAAATCACAACAAAAGTCGCCTCAAGGCGCTTCGTATGAGAAAAACCCAACAATCATATGACCCCCTATGAGCAAGCACTTTGGCGACAGTGGGAAGGAAAAACTCCCTTTTAACAGGAAGAAACCTCCGGCAGAACCAGGCTCAGGGAGGGGCGGGGCCATCTGCTGCGACCGGTTGGGGTGAGAGAAGGAAGACAGGATAAAAGACATGCTGTGGAAGAGAGACAGAGGTTAACAACAGATATGATTCAATGCAGAGAGGTCTATTAACACATAGTGAGTGAGAAAGGTGACTGGAAAGGAAAAACTCAATGCATCATGGGAATCCCCGGCAGCCTACGTCTATTGCAGCATAACTAAGGGAGGATTCAGGGTCACCTGGTCCAGCCCTAACTATATGCTTTAGCAAAAAGGAAAGTTTTAAGCCTAATCTTGAAAGTAGAGATAGTGTCTGTCTGGAAGCTGGTTCCACAGAAGAGGGGCCTGAAAACTGAAGGCTCTGCCTCCCATTCTACTTTTAAATACTCTAGGAACAACAAGTAGTTCTGCAGAGCGAGAGCAAAGTGCTCTAATAGGGTGATATGGTACTACAAGGTCATTAAGATAAGATGGGGCCTGATTATTTAAGACCTTGTATGTGAGGAGCAGGATTTTGAATTCAATTCTGGATTTAACAGGAAGCCAATGAAGGGAAGCCAAAACAGGAGAAATATGCTCTCTCGTTCTAGTCACTGTCAGGACTCTTGCGGCAGCATTTTGGATTAGCTGAAGGCTTTTCAGCGAGTGTTTTGGACATCCTGATAATAATGAATTGCAGTTCATTATAAACACTATTATATCACAGAGATTTTAGAGAAAGTTAACTGTATTGTAAGGACTGGACAGAAGTTTCCAGACCTTGGTCCCCATTGGGAAATGCATGAGGTAAAGATCCAGGTAGTCCAGCTTCAGGTCCTTGAGAGTCTTCTCACAAGCTGTTCTCACCAGAGATGGAAGGTGAAAGGTGCACCATAACTAGGAAAAATAAGCAGGAGTTTTACAAACAAGGTGTCTCATTTCCTCCAACGCTGTAAACATGTTATAGTATGACCATTGTACCCTCATTATTTCCTTATGCAACTAACAACATAACTACTATAAAGGTACTGCTGCTTAGCTGCTCCTTTATTTCCAGAGTGGTTGCTTTTGATTCAGCTTAGATACCCTTCCTGACACAACCCTTCCACCGACCCTTGGAACCAGCACTAGGAATTCACTAGCTTGTGTCTTTATCCCATCTCAGCTGGGGATCTTTCATGTAAAGGGATCACCATGGTGTGGAAAGCCACATGCCTCAGGTTGTCTTCCAAAGCCACTGCTTTGGAAGACAACCTGAGATAATAAAATGGTTTATACTCATTTTTATTGGCTCTCTCTAAAGCTCACCTTGCTCACAATGAATAGGTCTTCCCTCTTTACCACTCCTTGATCAATCATTGCATGGATTCCAGCTCCAACTTCTTCTTCATTCTGATACACATAAGCGCCATCTATGTGTCTGTAGCCACAACTTATGGCGACTTTCACGGCCTCAGTCACTTTTCCTGGTTCTGACTGCACAGGTAAGGTGATAGAAAAACATGGAATGAATAAAGCAAGTGTGAATCGCAAGAAGGCAAGCAGTTTGTGACCGCTGCGTTGTTATGGTAAAATGATGTTGGAATAAAGACCAAAAAGGACAAGATAAGTACTGCTGGAGTTATTGGACTGTTTAATTCATTCATGCATACCAGTGACATCGCGTCACGTAGGATTAGCCTCTACAATCCAGTTTATTTTACTTTAGTTGCACTATGTAAATAACATGTTACTTTGGTTTCTTTTGTAACCAGACTCTATCAGCAAGATAGGGAATTTGTTATATAAAAACAAATTAAATATAAATAGTACAGATAACATAGACGAGTGAAACCAGTGAAAAATAATGAGAGTAGCAGAAATATTCATTGAAAAGTAGGGTGAGCATGGACAGATTAGCAGTCTCCCACAGAGCTAGTTTAAAACAAAAAAATCTAAGACTTACCCTCCAGGTGCCCAGACCCACTATTGGCATCTTTGCTCCATTGTTAAGTGTAACAGCAGGTATCATCTTAGTAGCTTTGAAGTAACGTTCTCAACCTAGTCGGAACACTCACTGTTTGAATGTACTGACTCATGCTACTATATACTCTCTCCAGTAGTAGGAGGAGACCGTCTCTTACATAATCATAATATCAGTGAAATAGGAAGGCTTTCAATGGGCCCCGCTTTTCTTACACACAGTGCAGAAATATTCTGTTAGGTGTACATAAAAATTTTTAACGGGTAGTTCTATAATTTCCACAATTTGGATAATGTGGAAAATTTGAAAGTAATGTCTTTATTCAGTCTGAGCATAATTCTGAAAAGCTGCAAACAAAATTATTGTGTTACTGAAACTGACATTTGACTGCATCTCACTTTAAATTGGTAACCTCTTATATGTGTAAACATAAATCCGCAGACAAAGTAAAATGAAATTTTTTAATTGACACTTACCATTGATACCTCTTACAACGATGCAGCAATAGATGACTCCTCTAGAGTTTACAAAAAACATGTCTGTGACATCAATTAGTGTATAGTCACTATAACGTTCACAACCATATACAGTGCTGTAAACTTGTCAGAATCGAGGCAGTAAGCAGTCTCAGTTGTGTCAAGAGTTTACAGGAAAGTGAAAAGTTAGTATACAACCATCACAGGAACGCAAAGTATTGTAAATAAGATTATGCAATTTGATAAAGTTTCTATTAGCACGGCTTGCGATTTTAGGTCAGTCTGAATGAATTAATCCCCCCTCAAAAATAATCTTTGAACACAGGACGCGGAGGAGAAGAGACAGCAACGTGTGTTAATTAAAAAGCTTCAGCGGAAGATTGCTGCAGGGTTTATTCAGCAAACCAAGGTTAGGAAAGCCTTTCAAAATATATGCTCCCAAGACCAAAAATCTGTCAGAACTCACTTACTATAAACTAGTGGGAAACACACACAAAAGAAAAATTTTCTTTTTCTGACTGAGTTGGGTTTACAGCAGTAGGATAGTGAAGCAGTAACTTTTTGTTGACTAAAGGCCTGTTCTGTCAAGGTGAAGACGTTGTAAATATAAGTGCGTTTATTGAGATGTTGGTGCATGTTATCTTCAGAAGGCAAAAGATAACATGTGATTCAGCACTCTGTTCTCAGAACAAAATGCTGAATCATGCAGTGAATATTACTTCAGCAACACACTGAAAACTACACCTGCAGATTCAATGATATGTTAAACGTGACATGTCAAAATGGAAATATGTCTAAATGCAGATGTTCTCACAAAGATCACAACGTTAATGATAAAAACTTTAAAAACTTTTCTCTGCTCATTAGAGTTAATATAGATATACAGTCCTCCTCTTTGTCAGGAACAGTTTGTTCTTATGGGTGCTTGACCCTGTTTAGCTGAATTCCAAAAGAATAACTATGTTATGTAACCGGAAGGTCACCGGTTCGATCCCTGGGCTCTTTGTTCTGGTCGTTGTGTCCTTGGGCAAGACACTTCACCTACCGCCTACTGGTGTTGGCCAGAAGCGCCGATGGCACGATATGGCAGCCTCGCTTCTGTCAGTCTGCTCCAGGGCAGCTGTGGCTACAACTGTAGCTGCCTCCAGCAGTGTGTGAGAGTGAATGAATAGTGGAAGGATATATATAAATGCAATCCATTATTATCCTGATAATATGTATGTTTTTATCAGTTGCGTTAAAAATGTAGACACAATCTATGTATATATATTTTCACAATTTTTTGTTTTCAAACTGATTTTGATTATGACTTCTCTTTTACACCAAACTTCCTTCAAGGAGATAAAAGTTAGGCCCAAGGTTTTCTTTCCAAAGCACCAGATCGAAATCTACTCGATTACCTTTTGAATGTGGTGGAACAAGACAAATCGCACAGACAAATCTGCAGCAATTGTGCGATGATATCATGTCAATATGGACCAAAATTTCTGAGGAATGTTTTCAGGACATTGCTGAAATTGATGCCATAAAGAATACCAGAAAAATATGTGTGTGTCCTCAGCGGCCACACCGAAGATGTGAGCAAGTGGGTGAAAATTTTATCTGACAGACAACTCACCCAAGCAAAGCAAAAGGGTTGAACTTTGCTGTGACACCAAGACAAATCCCGCTAGTGGAACTGATCACAGTCACAGAAACAGCAATTCAAAATAACAACATTGCAGATGTGGAAGCAGAGCAACTACAGATGAAGGTTTCGGCCTGTCCCAGCAATGCAAAGGTTGCGGTTGTTAGGTATTTTAGTACCATGGGAGCATTTACTGGATATTGTTTTATAGTGACATTATGCAGGAAAACTCTGTCATCCAATAAGGCCCCTTTGTTTTAGTTATTTTTCTCTTTGACCCAAGAATTGATGTGTGAGAATCACAGGCTGGTACAAGGTTGAAATACCACAGAGATCACTCCCTCAGCTACATTAGTTTCTTAATCTTTTAGGAGACGCCTGTTGAGGCCAAATGGTTTGTTTCAGATTTCACTAATGTAAGAACTCTTTGTTTTGTGCCTTGAAAATATGTCGCTGAGATAATCACAATTGTATCTGAACTAATAAACTACACAAAGGATGCTTCTTCACCCAAGGGCAGGAAGACGCTCCCTTATCTTGGTCTGTACTGGTTTAAACTGATAATCTGCTGTCTCATGAATTTTACCCTCTATATAAACTGTTATACTTGTGAATAAAGTTGAGTCAATTTGGGAAGACAATCTGAAGCAGTCTCTGTTTTCTTGTTCTCCCAAGCTGCTCCCGAGCTCGTACTAACACGCTGAATGGCATGCTTGAATATTGCTTGAGAATATATTTGACTGTGTTACAGACTAAGGGACATTCTCTGCTGATAGGTGAAGGTACATTCTCTGCTGATAGACGTCCACGCCTCGAAGGAAGTCGATCCACGGATTAGGCCCTGGAAACCGTTTCCTTCAGCGGTGATGATACAGCAATGCAGGAGGAGGAGAAGAAAGCATTCACATCGCTTAATAATGAGAACAGCAATACCATCCGTCCAGCAGACAAGGGTAAGTGCACAGTTTTGCTAAACCAGAAAGATTATTGTGAGAAAATTTTGTCACTGCTCAGTGACCCTTTGCATTAGTACCTACTTTTTTTTTTTTTTTTTTTTTTTTTTTTTTTTTTTTGGAAGTGACATCAGAAACAGCAGCATGTGACATCACGTGATGGCGGAGCTTCAGTTCATCCTTTGTCATCCTTTTTTTTTTTTTTTTTTTTAATAGGACAGGGGGAAAGAATGAAAGAAAGAGGGGGAGAGGAAGAAAGAAAACCAAAGGGGAGAAGAGACGGTGAGAAGGGGGGGAAGAGAGAAAAAAAAACAAAAAAAAAAAACTCCTGGGTCACCTGTATGGAGAGAAAGAAAAACAAAAAAAACAGGGGAGACAGCAAACAACAAAGAGCAACATTAGTACCTACTTGAATTGACTCACCACGGACGGACGGTGAGGCAAGAATATACCTGCTGCTCAGTCTGTGGCTTTTCGTCAGACGCTGGGAGCACGGAGTTTGGTGGGGTTTTTCTCCCGTTGCCGGATTTCAAAAAAGGTGGTTTTGATTTCCATGAACAAGCCGAGTTGGCAAAACTACAGATATTCTGTGCTTATGTAGAAGTACAGATACTACTGTTAAAAACTACTCCAGTAAAAGTTGAAGTACTGAGTCAAATTCTTTACTTAAGTAAAAATAGAACTGTACAAACTCTGAAATGCACTCAAAGTTAGAAAGTAAAAAGTAGCTCTTTGGAGGATGTTTCTATTTGTGTGCAAAGCTATATGAACCTTGTGTTATATTATTGTGTTATATTAACATAATGATAAAATAATATTAATAGATGGGAATACAAACGTTCAGTCTAACTTTTTTAAAATTCTAATTATACTCAGCTTGAATCTGAAGGGAAAAAAAGGAAAATATATCTATTTTCTGTTGCCTACATTGTAGAGGATGACTTTGCCTCAAAACAGGAAAATGTGTACAGTAAAGTGGGATTCAGCAGGTGGGGGAACCCTAAAATTGGTTGTAATCGCTGAGTGTGGAGGGGGAAAAAAATCATAACTGACAATAATTTCTATTGAGAACTTCAGGAGACTTTCAGACTAGTGTACAGGCTGTGATCAGCTGACCTGCTGCTCTTTGTGGATTTACACAACGTAATTAAACCAGATGTCAGCAGATATTTCATGAGTTGTCCTGCTGATTCCATCCTCCACTGACAGCAAGCATTGTTTCTGCTGCCTTTTTTCTAGATGGTATAAATTTGGTATGAAGGTGCAATTCAGTCAATGAATCTAAGCATCATCAGCTGAGGTTCATATGAATGTCTGCTACACTTGATGCAACCTTACTCTGACCATGAACGACAGTCACTGGGCACCAGTCACACATTGTTCTTTACTTTAGAACCATCACAGTACAGCGAATTAACCTGTTTATCCTGCACTAACCTGTTTATTTTCATGCAGCTTTTAAATAGCAGTTAGTCTACCTCGATTTGTTTTACAGCACATTTCACAATATGAAAAAAACATAATGTTGAATGTACAGACCGAATATCTGATTTAAAAACATGAGGAATTACATGTAAGCTTTACATTTACAGTTTATCAAATACCACTAAACAGTCCTTACATTTAAATCCAATCTCTCTTCTTTCTCTCATGTCTTTCTTATCTTTCTCCATCTCTGAGTAAAGTTAGCCCTCTTTCTTTTCTCTCCTGTGAAATACAGCAACTGGACCTTTAGCTAGCAACACACTGTGTGACAAACTGCCCACAAACAGTTTGTGTTTGCTGATGTTTGTTAGGCTGATAGATACCTTGCATTTGAAACTACCTGCCACTTTTTTTAAGCCACTCCCTTTATGTTTGCTCCTCTTCAGTAAGGCTAGCTAGATCCTGAAGTACCGCAACTTATAGACACCTGCAGTCATTCTGGTGTTGTGTCAAGCAAGCAAGCAAGAAGGAAAGAAAGAAAGAAAGAAAGAAAGAAAGAAAGAAAGAAAGAAAGAAAGAAAGAAAGAAAGAAAGAAAGAAAGAAAGAAAGAAAGAAAGAAAGAAAGAAAGAAAGAAAGAAAGAAAGAAAGAAAGAAAGAAGATTAATACACGAACAGGACTGCCTTTCATGTTACAGTTTAGTCTCAAATCGCTTTGATGCCTGAAAGCTGGCAATGACAAAACTTCCCTCAAATGCATTAAAGCTAAAGTAATGAGTCTGTTTTGAAAATGTAAGGAGAAGAAAGCACAGATATTTGTTAAAACATGTAGGGAGTAAAAGTGGTCGGGAAAAACAACTACCTTTACCGGAAATTTGTACCTAAGTATAGTAAGGAAGTATTTGTAGGAGTCAAGGAGGCCACTTACATCGAAAGGGAAATACCATCTCTGAAATAGATATTAAACGCTTGAGTATTTTGCATAAAAAAATAATATGTATTTAATGTGAGATGGCTTCATGCCCAACTAGCAGAGCCTGCCCTACAATTTAACCAAACCAGTTACCTCATTTGTATCACAGTGTTATATGTGTGTTGTCATAAAAGACAAGATAACAAATGCTTTATTAGAGCTTTATAAAGAAATCTGCAGTGTCATGCTAGCTCTGTGACGCTGCAGATTTGCAAGACCATGGTGTGCTGGATCTCTAACCTTATTCAAATTTATGAAAAATATGATGGCCATCAGGATTACTTGTTAACCAGTGTTTATTACTTATTAGCCAACCTTATCACCACAGAGCTCTCTGCTAATACACATGCTCACTTCATTTTTTTTTTTTTCAAATGGAGACGTTAAGGGGATTGCTATGCCACAGTCTTTTTTCTTCTACTTTCTCTCTTGTTGTTTTTAATATTTTATTTTATTATCTTGTGGTTGGATCTCATGAGCATTCGGTTTTAATGCTTTAACCCTCCTGCTATGTTTGTTTCTCAGGTACAGCAATTAAGTTAAGCTTTTGCTTTGTACTTGAGGAAAACCCACTAAATGACATAGAGAAATTGTAGGAAAATGGTTTGCCATTTCATGAAATGAAATAATTATGTTATTTATTGCTGTGCTGGATAAACAGTGGGTAAAAATATGTAATTAAGCCAACTTTAGATTTCAAGATTGAAAGATAAAACAGGGAGGGGATTTAAGGAGAGGAGATGCTGTTAGAGTCATAAGTATTTTGACAACAGCAGATTTTTTTGAAAATATAGTCTCTCAGTGGATTATGAGAGAAATTCAAACTTTGACTTTATTTAAAAGTGTTTAATAAAAGTATTGTATTGAGTGTATAGGTGTTACAGATACCCCTCTGTGAATCGCTGCCTTATCGTGGTGGAGGGGTTTGTGTGTCCCAGAGATCCCAGGAGCTATGCTGTCAGAGAGATTTTGCACCCTGGTAGGGTCTCCCATGGAAAATTAGAACTGGGTGAGGGAGCAGACAAAGAGTGTTTCAAAAGACCCCTATGAGTATACGATCAAAGGAACGGTTCACCCTTCTTGTAATGCATTATAGCCCGAATTTTAATAAAAAGCATTACCTAGGTTTCTAACCCACCATGTTGTTATTTTTGTCAAGGTTGCCTCTGTGTCACCTGATAAGCCAATGAATGTTGCAGATTGCGCTCAAAACACTTTTCCTGCTTTAAGAAAGTATGACCTCTACTGGAAGTAGGCAAGAATTGCTTATCAGGTAAAATGCTGGCAAAACTGAAAGTGGGTTACTTGTGTATTTTGGTAACTGGGTGACCCAAATAAGTAAAATTGGGGGGTGGGTTATGATCCATGCATTTGAACCCTTAAAAAGAGCGTGAAAAACTGTCTTTCAGTCAAATCAACTATTAAGTTTCACATAAGAATCATCCAATGTGCAGTTGTGTTGTGTTATGTAAATATCCTTGAGTGGATCTCTCACTTACTGTACAAAACTGATACAGTCTGTTTATCTGAGACTGTATAACACGTATGCATGTAAAACAGTGTGCAGAAGCCAGTGCAGCAACTTGCACTTTGTGGCTTCACACATCAAGCAGCTTCTCCTTTTAGTTGCATCTCATCTCATGAGACCACATGACACGGAACTTATTCTACATTTGCATTGGTGTGTGCTTCACATGAAAATATAATTCATATTTTATAATCAGAATACAATCATAAACAATAAAGCACATTAATAACAAAGACCAATTACACAAGTGCATTACTGCCTCCCTCCTTTCCCAATTCAGTTAAACACAAGCACAAACTTTCCTCTAATATATATTTTTTTATTCATTCTCCAAACATTTTGCAACCAATTGATATTCAAGACACTCACGCACGCATTCAAAGTGCAGACATTAGACAATGACATTTACACAGCACGGTCTATAGAAGATAGGCAACATGAAGAGCAAAGGTGCTAAATATTGCACGTTATGATCAGTTTAGGGAATCTTAACTTGTCAGACCACTCAGTTTGACTGGCAGATGAGCCTGGGTGGTTTTTGTGATAGCTGGTCCAAATGAAAAAACAAAACAACAAACAAACAAAAAACAAACAGCCAAGCAATCACGCATGCAAACACCTCCGCCGACTTTGCCTGTGGCCAAGTCTGCCAGTTTTTGTCATAGGACTGATGTTAATTTCCAACCCTGACTGAGTAAAAGGTAGATGCCACTCTGTTGGAAGAGGAAAAAAAACAACAACAACCAAAAAAAAAACCTAAACGAGGTAACAGTTGATAATGGCCAAACTGTACACATTCCAGGTGAATGTAGTGCATCCACAAATGCAGTTAGAAGAATTGATTGTTAATGTATCCTTTCACCAAAATAAAGAAAAAAAAAAGGGGGTTGTCAGGAAACCAAATGTGCAAAACCTGCAAGTCTTGGTTTTGGATGAGAAAAAGGTTTCTATTGATGAGATAAAATAAAATATGGCCTATATAGCTGCAGAGTTATGGTTTCCCATTTTCACAAATGTGAATTCTAATGCATCTAATTGCTTCACTGCTCAAGAGAAAAGTACTCTTTTTAAACTAAGCATAGGCCATGCCTGAGAATCAGATTGTAAACATAACGAACCTGGAAAGCGAGGTGATAGGGAGGTATCTGACTGATCTTAAGACTTATTACTATGCTATAATAATAATAATATGAATGAGTTATTGCTTGGAAGCAGCCATTTTTCAGGCTAGCTTAGATATTTGTTCATACAGGAAATTACATGCAATTACAAAAAGCCACACAAAGCCACTCTGTTTCACCAAGTGATAAATTAGCTTTCAATTTCAAAAACCACAAAGAACCCCCCCCCCCCCCCCCCCCTACTATCCAGCCTGTCTTAAGAGCAGTCAGTGAAGGTGGTCACCATGTTCCCCCTACGCTGCGTCACTGTCCTGCAGTGTTGCTTCCCTGAGCCCTGAAATCTGTTCTCAGTCCTGGAGCTGTGCGTGTGAAAGGAAAACATCTTCTCCAAGTCCTCAAACATATCATCAAATAGTCCTCCGCCAAAGCTGCCCTGCTGAAACTGCCTCCTGTGCCCATTCATGGCCTCTCGATGAGCCTGGAAGTGGCTGTCAAAGTGTCTCTTGTGGTGGGAATTAGAGTGGGAGTGAAAGTGGTGTTGGTGGTGTTGTTGTTGTTGATGTTGACCAAAAGAGTCAAAGTCTTTGAAAATGTCATCAAAGTTGAATGACTTGAAGTGCTGGTTAAAGTCGTAGTCTCCTCCTCTCTGGCCCTCCCCTGATGAAGCACTATGTCCAAACTGGTCATACTCTTGCCTCTTCTTATCATCCGATAAGGTTTCATATGCTGGAGGACACAAATATATATATAAGATTAAATTCATTAGGAAATAAGTTACAAAAAGCACAGAATGGGGCGTGTAACCCTTTAGCCGTTACCATAGTGTGCAATTACGTCAACAAAAACAAGGAAAGGTGCGACTGCTGGGGCAGATCCTCCCCTTTAAGTCCACTCTAACATCAGAATCCTTAAAAAAAAAAACTTTTAAGTAGCAACTATTTTGCTTTTAGGTCTCTAGATCAACTGTATGAGGACTCTTTCCCAACAATACAGACTGACATAATGTGTAACTTACCCTCTGCTATTTCTCTGAACTTGGCTTCAGCGTCTGGCCCCTTGTTTCGGTCAGGATGGTACTTCAGGGCCAGCTTGTGGAAGGCCTTCTTGATCTGCCGCTCGGTAGCATCTCTCGGCACCCCTAGTATGTCGTAGTAGTCCCTTTTGGCCAGAATGAACTCTGAGATGAGCAGAATATGCACTGCTAGCAGCAACGTCGACTGCGCTGTGGCCATACTGGTGGTTTAGACACCTTTCTGTCTGTGAGAACAGCATTTAGACAACTGTGTTAAAAACGTTTCACACAATTCTGAAACACTTCTGAAGCCTTAAAAGGATAAAATTGTTACCGTTTTGTCAAATGATACAAGCAGTTATTAACTTTCGAGCGAGTCTGAAGGCAGAAGGCGTCGCAAACAAAAAAAATGACAACTTTTACTGGAAAAGAGGAGTAACTAGTTTGACCTTTTAAAAGCTTGTAAATTATACCCTATAAAGAGCCACCGGCGGCAGCTAAGTTAAAGTAGCTAAGTTAAAACTGAGAGCTTACCTGTATACAAGGTAACAAACAGCCTGGGGATACTGGTGTTAATCGCCGGAGGTTCCAGCTCAGCTGATGTGAAACGAAAGCTAACAGTTGTTGTCTAGCTGCATTCCTGAGCCGTAACACCACGACTCGCAACGCCATTGGTGGGTTTCCGAACACAGTGATTCAGACCGTTGTGATTGGTGGAAAATATGCGCACGTGGAAGATTTAAGGCCAGGGCGGAACGTAGGTATAGGTAACGCAAGAAAATAATCTGCTTATCTTTTCCGCCTTTGCTTTTCTATTCAATTTTGACGTAATCGATTTAGCAGAATTAGAATACTTAAATAATCCGAGGGTTGGGGAAAACGGAAGCATTGAAAGTCAATAGTAAATTTAAATGAAAGATTTCAAAGATTAAAACGTCGATTGTACTTTATAGACAAATGCCGTAAGACCTATACAGGTTTTGCCATCGGTACATTTTTTATTTAGCGCGTGCGTTATTATTTTGTAGGTTTTTATTTAATACAAATAATGAAAATAATAATTTTATTTAAAAAAGTTATATCCTCATAGGGAATCTTAATTTCGATGCAAATATGTCTAATAAGTGATGACGTGAAAGAGCCAGTAAAAAAGAAAATAAATGCTGTCACGTCACTTCCGTTACGAGGGCCACAAACCGGATATAATCATCTACGAGCTGGTGTGTGGGTTTTTTTTTTCTTTTTTTCTAATTGTATCCTCGAACGGGTCTCGCCGATGTGTTTTCATGTAGTCTGTCTACAGATATGCCACGCTACTGCGCTGTGAGAGTTTGCAGAAACCGTGGGGGGACTGCATCAAGACCAGACAGCAAGAGAATCAGCTTCTACCCGTATGTTTTTGTTGTTTTAGTTAATCTGTAACGTGTTGCTTGGCTTAATTGGTGAAAGATGTCACTTGCAGGAGGTGCAAAAAGGATGTCATCTAAGTATATCATAGTGCTTGCTTGTAATGACACGAGGGTAGTGTTGGGCTGATCCAAATCACACTCCAGTGCTTAGAGTTAAAGCTCTCTATTATCGGTCTATCTCTCAAAGGTTTCCTTTGCAAGACAAGTCCAGGCTTCAGAAATGGGTGAGCAACATGAAGAGGGAGCAGTGGACCCCTAGTCGACATCAGTATCTGTGCAGTGAGCACTTTACAGCGGACTGCTTCGATATTCGATGGGGAATCCGGTACCTGAAGAATACAGCCATCCCCACCATTTTTCCTTCTAGTGAAGATGTATGTATCTAGAAAACATCAAGCTCAGAATACAATTTTAGCTTCTTAATAACTTCTTAAACTTTGAGTATAAAGCATAGTCTTGTGGAGTTAAGCCTGTATTTATATATATATATATTTGTATATATTAGTACTATGTTATAACAGTGACTGCAAGGAAAAGAGGTAGTGAAGGCAGGTGAGTTTAAATACCTGGGGTCAACCAATCAAAACAAGAGACAGGGTACAAGAGTGGTGACGAAGAGAGTGCAGGCAAGGATTTAAGCAGTTTCTTACCACGCGTTTGTTGCGCCAAAACTTGTTGATTTTCTGTTAATTCCCATTAATGAAGACCTTTTATCTTTTATTCCAGGACGATGAGAAGAAAACGACAAACCTGAAAAGAAGCCTCAAGGCTAAAACCAACATTTCACTCGGTGATCCTGAGCTTGCAACATTCGACTCTCCTGCCAGTAAAAAAAGGCCACTCATTTTGAGCAAAACAGGCAGAAAGTCCCAGTCAGCAGTGATAAACAATATGTCTGGGGAACGCACAGAGATGGTATTTGAACCTGCAGTGTTGGACTCTCATTTAGAACGTTCTGAGATACAGACTGGTGCTTGTGAGAAACCACTTGATGGTGAAACGGCAGCACAGTCTCCAAGCAGGGAACTCTGTTCTGAAGAGCAGGCCGAGTCCACTGTGACTGTATTGTGCTGTGAGCCAGGTTCATTCTCTGATGCAGGGGCAAACATGGATGGAGATGCATTCCAGGCAGTGCTGGGTCAGGCTTTTAGCTTTGTCCCCATGGAACTGGTCAAGGACAAAACCACAGGCTGTTTTTTAGCAGAGAGTGGACTCACTGATGAAGAGAAGGTTTCTGTTTTTGAGCATTCGTACTGCAGACCGGATACTGACAAAGATGAGCTCTGGAGGAAGATCTTGAGTTTGCACGCAAAGATCTTAGAACTGGATCGCAGGGAGGAGAGCACGGTGGCTAAGATCCGTGCCCTGGAGAACGAGGTAGCCCTCCTGAAGAGGGATGGTGCTGTTTTTAAAGAGAAGCAGAAAGTTTAAAAGAGTGTATATCATCTGTGCTGGTCTGAATTTTTACAAGATGGAACGAGATGTTAATATATTCTTACAGTTAATTTGCTTTTGTAGAAATGTTGCAAATGCTTTCATACAAACCTTACACAAAGCACACCAGAAGACGCTGCGCTTCAGTCATATGTCTGCTGGATTCCTTAATGCTGACCTGAATTTATGCGTACACACATAATAAAGTCAGACCAGCCTCAGACCATGCATATCCTCAAAGGATGAAGCCATGGCTGTTTTAGACAATTTAAACACAATTTCTAACAAAATAATATAGCAAATACCTAAAAAAAAAAGAAATGACAATAATAACAATGTAATATATATTCATGTATTCATTTACAGTTTTAAAAATGTATAAAACTATAACACAGAAATAAGTGTAATGCATTCTAATGAAGAAAACACAAAATATGTTTTACATAACACAAAAATGGGGATACCTTATCACACCTGTGATCATATCCCAGCTTTAAGTGGTTAAAATGGGGGACAGATAACAATAATAATAATAATAATAATAGTAAATAAGCATGGCATTGATGTGCTTTCATCATTGGTCCATTTATTGCGTCTTTAACATCAAACCTTTGTACTTCTGTCTGAACAGAAGCTTATATGATGTGGGTTTTTTCTCCTCTTTTTTAACCATTACGACTGCTGTGCAAACACAGAATTCATGTTCAGTAAGCTCACAGCTTTCTCCACCATACACATCACCGTCTCTCCACGCATTCCTATATAGAGAAATGTGGGGTGGAACAATGTGGCACATGCCTGTTGGGTTATTATCAGTATAGTGATGAGGAAAACTGGCTGGTGTCCATGTTTGATTGAATGAATGAAAGAAGGCCATTGTGCCTCATTTTATCCAGCTCAGTGTTCTACAAAACGGTTCCCTGCTTCTGTTATTACACACGTGTATCAGATCATCTTTAAGGTTCCACCTGCTGGAGCTGGATTACAGCTTCTCAGTGCTTTGTTACAGTGCATAATTATTATTATTATTATTATTACGGGATGCAGTGCAGAAGTTTTAGGAACCTTAGATGTGGTATCTGAACGGACGCAAATTCTGCAACATGACTGCAATCCAGAGACATAAAGAACAAGAGCCCTGCAGCAGATGCATCTGAGGTGCTGCAAAAGAGCTGGGGCAACTTCTCTGAGATGCTTGGAACGGCCTTTCTGCTGAGAAGCTTGAAAAACTGTGAAAGTTTTCCTGTTCTTGCTGTTTCAAAGTTGGCCACGCCAAAAATGCATTACTGCACTTTATATAAGTTATATTTGCGAGAATGTTTAGTGCCTAAGACTTGTGCACAGTAATTTTCTACTCTATCTTGTGATCAGTTTTAACTTCCTAACTTATTAATGGTTATTTGACTGCTGCCCTGTGCAGCGTTGTTGCATTTCACTGTGTGGTCTGTCGGCAGCTTCCTTTGTTATACTCAGTTTGTTTGCTGCACGATGTCACTGTTATCACTTATGCATTTCATATGTTTTCTTTTAACAAGATTTAAGTGGTTTACATTTAATGTACTGGTGTGCTGCTTAAGTGCTACATGTTATACAATTAGTCATTTAATTGTGTTTTGTTTTAAGACTGAATTAATATAAATAGAACTGGACAAACTGTGATACCTTGATGTGCTGCTGGTAAATTCTCTCCATTTTAACTCTGTTGTATCAGTGCATTCATTCATTTTTTTTTTTCTTCAAACATTTAGTCTGCAAAAAGAGTATTGAGTGAACATTGATGCAGGTGTATTGTGATGATGGCAAACTAAGCATATGATTCAGTTTTCATGCAGGGGCATTTTTTGTGCAGTGTAGATTCAAGTGACAAGGGTCAGGTGACCACAAGTCTAGATTTTCTGGGTTTGAAATTGAGCTGAAGACTACTGACAATGTGTTCATTTGTTTTTCTCCTCATGCTTTGAAAATGATGGTGAGCTTAAGTATATCTCTTTGTGCTTCAGCTCCACCTGCTGGAGAAAGAAAATCATCATCGCTGTCTTTACACGATGCTTTACACAATAGCTGGCACCTATTTAAGCACAAATTGCTGTTGTTGCCTTTATGCCTCTCAAACTGGAATTGAAATAATGCTGCTGTGCATTTTCAGTATTGGGATACTGCTATATATCTCAGAGATATCTCAGCTTTCTTCTTCTTTGGTGGATCACAGTAAAAAGTGTTTTAAGTCATTCTTACAGCCTGCTTTAGCCTAAACTAGTAAAAGTCTGAAGAGGTACTTCAAGCCAGGTGTTTTACTTTCATCCAGCCATCCATCAATCCATTATTTTAATACCTATCCAGATTCAGGTACCACGGGCAGCAGTCTAAGCAAAGACATTACCACCCAGGCATTCCCAGGTCAGTCTAGAGACACTGACGCATTCCCAAGTCAGTTTAGAGACATTTAGGCGTTTCCAAGTCAGTTTAGAGACACCCAGGCGTTTCCAGTCCAGTCTATAGACAGCTAGGTGTTACCAAGCCAGAAATTCCTCACCTAGGAGTCGTCCAGGAGGCATTCTAGTCAGATGCCTGAATCACCTAAGCTGTCTCCTTTCTATATGGAGGAGTGGCGGCTCTACTCTGAGCCCGTCCCAGGTGACCAAGCTCCTCATGCTGTCTTTAAGTGAGACTCCAGACACCCTTTGGAGGAAGCACATTTCCAACACTCGTGGGCTTTCTCTTTTTTTGAAAAACGAAAAACACTCAAAAAGAAACAAAGGCAGACAGAGAGAGTTGTCTATAACTCTACAAAAGCTGTGCAAAAACAACAGTTACACATCTTTTGAGATATTATATATGTTATCAATATTCTTTTTTTTAAACATCAGGATTATCCACAGCATCATGACAAGTGAACTCTGTCCACGCTGTTCTTTTGAGATTAAAATGATAAAAGATTATAAAAGATATATCTAAAACTTATATCTAAGTTTATTTGAACACTGACTTTTTAAGTGTCAGCGAACCTGTGTGTGAAGTTCTTAAAACTTCTGTTTTAAGATGAAAATAATCATTTAAAAATGTCAGAGTCTCTTTAAAATGTGCAGGTCGATTGTTTTGTGTTTGACCTTGTAATATCTGCTATGACTAGGGAGATTTTAAAGGTTGTGCCCATATCCTTCGCAGACCTTGGAAACTCAGCGTACAGATAAGCGTCTCTCATAGGTCCAGACTTTTTGCATTTGTGATTTAGATGAGCAACAACTAGACAAATAGGATAAGCTATTGCTTTTTGGCTGTCCTGCTACTCAAACGGCATCTTGTAAATTTGTTGTTGCTTAAAACAACCGTTTACTGTATGCCAAAATGACCTTCAAGCTACTGAAAAAAAGTACTAAATACCACGTATCTTTGTCTTAAAAAGGTTAGGTTTTGATGCAGTGACTTGTACTAAGAGCTACTGAAGTAGTCATGCATATGGCTTGGTGGTAGTTTCCCTGGTATAATCAAAAAACAGCTGACATATAGACTGAGGATAATAGAAAAGTGAGATTGAATAAGAATAGCAGTAGATTATTGCCCCAAAATTAATGAATATAGATGCCTTATTGTCAAATAGACCCCCCAAAAAATCCTGCGAACAGAGTTTTTTTCCTGCTTATGTTTTAACAGAAGGGGTTCTTCAGTCTAAAAGTTATAAGTCTAAAAGTGTTTACTGTGAAACCATCCATATTGGAATGAGCAATAGTGCCATGTCGTGACCAGATCAGTAACATTACCTCAATTTGGAAAGATAATTTAAACCAAGCATTAATAAGAGCATGAGATAACACAACCTTAATGACTTAACAGAGATTCATCACATTGACTGAACCAAACATATTAAGTGAAAAAAAAATTAACTGTAGAAAAATAATTAATTGTTAAAGAACACAAAAAACCGTTTATTTGAAATTTCTTGTGAGACATTTAAAGAGACATCACTTATATCTCAGTCAAAGGGCAGGGGGGCTGTCAAGAAGCCATTCTTAATGAAGGGAAACAGAGACATAAGGCTGATGTATGCCAAATTACACAAGAAGCTTCATATGGGGTTGCCACAGCAGATGGATCCATAGATTTTTATACCAGGTGTCTTTAATGATGCAGTCCACCCTGACATTGTGCTCAGTCTTGTACCAAAGTGTTATATGTCATGTGTTAAATATATTTGTTAACTACTAGGCTATTGATCCACTATCCTACACATAAAAAACCCAACAAATGTGACATTTTTGGTTCAAATCTTTGTCTGTATGTACAGAAGAGATGGTGGAGGCTATGTCATAGTTTAGAGACACACGGGTGTTCCATTAGTTTTACCAAAACGAATGAAATAATGGACACAGAAAAGTAAAGATCATCAAAAGATTTTGATCCACCGTGCAATACCACCTGGAAAGTATCTGACTTTTTTCAACAAGACAATGATCCCAAACCTGTTTCCCTGTGCTCTCTTTTTCTTTCCTCTTTTCTTTCTTCTTTTCTCTTTCCCCCACTTCCCAATTGTGCATGACAGACCCTACCTGAGCCTGATTCTGTCAGGAAGACGTCTCTTCTTGTTAAAATGGAGTTCTTCCCTCCACATTCGCAAAGTGCTTGATTATTGGATTTTTTTCTCTAATACTGCAGGGCCTTTACCTTACAATATAAAGAGATGACTCTTGTTGTGTTTTGCCACCATAGCACAGTAAAGAGGGTTTTGTTGAAAAGGAACTTCCCCCTTACTCTTTGTTGTCATTTTAGAAATGAAAACCTGCGGCTCTCAAAGGATTTCAAGATTTTAACTGATGTTGTAACGCTCCTCTTATCTCCTTATTCCTAATGTGTTTTTACTGACCTCTAGTGGCACACCTAAACCACTGCAGGGGAAACGGTCCGCTGAACTATGCCCACATGCGTAACTTCCTCTCCTCTTCCTGTTTATTTTTTTCTAAGGTACCATCCTCATACTAATGAAACACTCCAGGAGCTCTGGGTTCCAGAAGGTGAGGAGACGATCTGCTCATGTTGCTATCACCAATAGTGTTAGAAAGGTAGGTGTTTTATGTTCACTAGTATTGCTGTCAGGTACCAGCGAGGTCACATGTTTACGTTTAGACGTCTGTTTAGTAAGCTAGCTTTCAGAAATCATGGGTCAGGTGCTTATTCCTTCACATAAGCGTGTTATATAAAATAAGAAGCTTTCTAGTCACTAATACGTTTGAATTGGTTCTGCTAACGCCTAGCGCCAAAACAAACTGTACAAAGCGGACCCAGAGAACAGATAATGGTCGTTATTTAGCCTTTTTTGTGTTTCGAAGTATGTGTGGTGGGGTGCTAATGAAGTTTAAAAGCACCCTCACAGTGCAGAGCTAACACCCAGGAACTTAAGGAGCGATATTTTTATCTGCTGGGTTTAAAGGTCTACCATTCGTTGGAGCAAAGTCTTGTTCTCTATAACGTCCACCAGCCACTTCTCTCTAAACCTGGTCCTCCCCGGTGTGTGCACCAGTTTGTTTGACTCCACTATGAAGCTGACTTCCACTGGTAGAGTTTGAGGTTTAACCTTCGATACATCCACGACGAAGTAGACGCTAGCTGTCCCCCGAATTGGCTTCCTCGGTGTTGGGGTGCTGAATCGGGCCCGGTAGTGGTGGAAGGTCCGGTGCTCCTCCTCGGTTGAGCAGACAAAGTCCACACTGTACAACCAGCAAGAGGGGAGCTCCCACGTTTTAATGTAAGCCCCAATCTGCTTTTCCCCGACATTCACTGTGAAGTCCTTGCAGGCAGCCCATGGGATATCATCCATCTCAGCCTTCTCAGTGCGGTGGTGTCGGTCCAGCAGGGTTTTTACAAGCTGAGCTGACTCTGTTGTTAGGTTCATTGTTGTCCCCCTTTTTAACAGTATCTTGATGAAAGTTGCGGTCATTTGTATTGTTTGTTGGACTGTTTCTATAGTTACCGGTCAGACGGCGGCCTCTGTTGGCCAAATTTACAATGGCAAGCAAGTTAACCAATATCGCCCTGAGCTTCTGTTTGGGATGTTTTTGTTTGTTTTCTGATTTCACCTAGCTGTTCGGAATTAGTTTGAACTGATAAATAAAAGAAAAGCACTATATTTGAACTGAGAACATTTTTTTAAAGTATTTCCTCATATCCATCCTATAAGGTATATTTTAGCATAAAACAAAGTCACTGATTTACAGTGTTTAAAACACTTTATTAAGTGCAAAAAAGCCCAAATTTAAGGTTTCCATATGAGGACACTGGGTTTCCAGCTGATATACAAGTGTTCCTCTTTATATAATTTCCTTTTTATCTCTGTTTTTATCTTTACAGGTAGTGTGTTGCAAGCAGCGAACAATAAACTCATGGCAGAAAGCCTCCCAGAATGCTGCTGAATTTGCCAGAAGTTATCGCCTCATCTGTTTGCTTGAGGAAAGTATTTCTCTCCTGCCATCCCCAGTGAAACAGGAGACGTATGTCACGGATTAGGATCACACTTGACAGTGTTACCAAGGCAGTAGGTGGCACAGACTTCATCTCCAAGTTCTCCCGGCTCAAGGCGGGGGGCGGCGGTGGCACAGCTGAGAGCACCCACGCAGAAAAGTCTCGGGTAAAAGCCGAGACAGTAGCCTCAAAGGCTTCACTACCTGAAACTACAATGAAAGTAGAAGATGAAGGTGAGGAGACAGATAAGGAGCAGCAGCAGATTACAGAGAAGCCCTTTGTTTCCACAAAGAAGTCCATGTCCACTTTGGATTCAGCAGCAAGTGTTTCTGCCCCGTCCTCTAATGTGGCAAAACAAACTATGCAGCTGCTCCAGCCAGCAGCTCTGTCTACCAACATGGATGAGACCTACAAAACGCTGGCCAACCACATTGACGCTTATTTCGGACCCAGCACAGAAGGAGAGAGCAGGCAGCAGCAGCACATAGAAGGGGGCGATCATGTTGCTGGACCAGTTCCTCAGTTTTCCTCTCAGAAGAAGGGGGACCACATTCCTGTTTTGTCCCCAGTAGGAAAAAGTGTTGAGGCGCCAGCTAAAATTCCTGCCTCTTCCTCTTCGCCTAGTCCTCCAGTAGAGGCTCCTTCTGCCGAAAGCAAAGCTGTGGCGACGGCCTCCCCTAGAAAAGGCTTCACTCATTATCTGTCCTACCCTCGGCCCAGTGTTCAGGCTTTTGTCGGCAGCTACATCGCACCACTGGTCCCCAAATTTAGAAGCGATTCCAAAAAAATGGCAGACAAGTCTTCAGATGTTGCCGTGGATGATGCCACTCCAGAGAAGGAAGAAGTAAAGACGGAGAGTGAGGAAGAGAAAGCCGACAAAGCAAAGCAAGAGCTGCTAACTCAAAGGGAAAAGGTGAGGTGTTAAATGTGATGCTAATGACCGATCCATGCTTCAGAGCTTTGATTCGCATTCACAAGCAAAACAGAACAGGAGAGGAGAAGCAGTACAATGAAAAATTTAAATAAAAGCTAATGCCAAAAACATAGATGAAATGTATTTACACTTTCTTCAGTAAATTAAAATAAGATGGAATTATTCTGGAGAGACGAGATCCTGTCAGAACTAAATAAGTCACGTAGAAAAATTAAGTTTGGAAGTGATCCAATCAGAAGGAATCTTCTTACTTTCCTTTGTGCACATTTGATTTGTCCATCGTAATTTTTTTTTGAGAACAGGACAAAACATCAACACTTGTGAGGAAGAGAAGAGCAGGTATATGGTCACATTTCTAATTTTATGTCAAGGGAAATTAAAATGCTTTATGAACTGTGTATGAACTAAAATTAGACTAAATCTAAAAGAATCCCAATGACTAAGCTATGACCTTTTAGACTATGACTAAAAGATTATGACTAAAACTAAATCTATATTAACACTAGTTCTAAGAAATGAAGATTACACCATGTGGGAAATATGCATCGGTGTGTACTGCTCCCTTTACTGTCTAATGAAGCTGGCAGTTAAGGACACGTGAGGCAACTGTTTCTCAAACTAGAGATCTCTCATAGTCACGTGACTGGATCTTCCTCTTCTCCTCCTCCTGTTCTCCTTTCATACCGGTTACAATTAGATCACCTCGTTGTGTGAAGGGAGTAGAATGAACTCATCCTTTCCTGCATGTAATAACCTTTTATTTCAAACCCACAAAGGCTGCCCCTCCACATGTCGAACTACCCATAATTATTGCTTCAGCTCCCAGATATATACAAATGTATGAGATAGCGCAGCGTGTCTTTGGGCATGGAAGGGATGGTTGATAATCCCCCAAAAATGTTATAAATGATGAGCTCTACTATTTGTCATTGTCATTTAACACATATCCAAACAGTTTCCACATTATTTTTGACCTTTGCTTTATTTTGTCTGCGTTTGTCACCTAGATAATAGCCAGGGTGAGCGTAGACAACAGGACCAGAGCTCTGGTGAAAGGGCTGCAGGCCGTCACCGACGTCAAACTCCTCACTGCTCGAGTGGAGGAGCTTAGCAGCCATCTCCTGGAATTCCCAGAGACTCGAGTTGTGGCCATCAAGGTTAGTGCTGTTTGTAATTTCAACTTGTTCTTGTAACATGTGGGTTACATGGTCATTAAAGTCATTCATTTTCTGTGTTTACTATTGTGACTGATAGGAGAAAGTGCTGCCCTGCCTTCTACGACTGCGCCAGGCCAGAGATCTTCCTCTTCAGGCTGCTGTGAGAGAAGCGTTGGCCCTGACTGGCTACACTGAACCAGTCAAAGGCAGAGGAATTAGAGTCCTGTCCATAGATGGAGGGGGAACAAGGTGCGGCTTTTGGAAAAAAAGACAGACACCCAGATTATATTAAACTAGTACAGAGTACAAATCTACTGCACATGAATGTAAATGAAACAAACTTTTTAAACACGGTGATCAGCAGACATCAGTCTGTCTAAAGTAAAAGTGTTGCGGACACAGACTGAAATATATTGTTAAACTGTTCCAGGGGATTGCTGGCCCTGCAGACTCTCCATAAGTTGCAGGACCTCACAGGGAAACCAGTCCACCAGCTCTTTGATTACATCTGCGGGGTCAGCACAGGTATGGTGTTGCCACCTCTCTCTTGTCGGTCTGTTATAAGCTTAATCCATCATTTATCTAATCGATTAAAGGATTTTAGGTGTCAGCTGTCCTCACTTGTTCCTTTCCATTAGGTGCCATTCTGGCTTTCATGCTGGGGATTTTCCAGGTCCCCCTGGAAGAGTGCGAGAAGATGTACCGGGAGCTGGGCTCGGATGTGTTCAAACAGAATGTGATCGTTGGAACAATGAAGATGGGCTGGAGTCATGCTTTCTATGACAGTGAAATGTGGGAGAACATCCTCAAGTTAGTCTGCAACACTCTTTCATTGCTTATTTAAAAAAAAAAAGGTCTGTTTTTTCTTTCTTTTTCTTCTTTTTTTGTACACTTTTTGCATTCTTTCTTTCCTCTCTTCAGTCCTCAGCTTCAAAGACACCAGGATAGTCTAGAGTATTTGTATGTAATTTTGTGTTTTCTTTAGAGAACGGATGGGTGATGGACGTATGATCGAGAGTGCCAGGGATCCCCACTGCCCAAAAGTAAGTGTTTGAGTGCACACCCATGGGATTTTGTTTAACATCTTAATATTTCTAATGTGCCTGTTTAGTTTCATTTTCTTTTCTCATTGTTTATACCGCAGAGGACTTAGGACTTGAAGGGTTTCATGAAACTGATTTCAAAATTAAAAAGTTCTTTTCATGCCCACTAGGTGTCAGCAGTGAGCACTATTGTGAATAGAGGTCTTCCTCTGAAGGCATATGTGTTCAGGAACTATCGACTCATGCCAGGAGTGAGATCTCACTACCTTGGAGACTGCAAACACAAGATGTGGCAGGCTATCAGGGCCTCGTCTGCCGCTCCGGGCTACTTTCAAGAATTTGTTCTGGGAAAAGACCTTCATCAGGTACAACATGAATGTGAGACAACTGGGAGATGTTTGACTGTTCAGTTTATTCAGTTTATTTATTTTTAACTTAAATTTAAGTCTGAACTGAACTCATCTGTCCATCCACTCATGCTGCTAACTGCTTATCCACTTCACTAACTAAATCGCAATATATTAATTTAGTTATTGTGTCTTGGTTTCAGTTGACCTTCACATTTTCAAAACCATAAAAATAATTATCTGTCACAAATTAAGCCTAGAATTAAGCCAGTGTTATGGAAGTAACAGGGATTGAGATTGGCATGTGAAAGTGCACGTCTCTAAGAGGTTTGCTTTCCAGGAAATCTACCAATGCGCTTCTGCCACGATGCTGCTTTTTTAAGGGACCAGTGCCAAGGACACAGGCACTGCGTGCAACAGCAGTGGCAGTTTTATTTATATAGAGCATTTTATTACACATAAACTAAGCTGCAGTGCATCGTGTGTGTTTGTGCATCAAGGATATATGTGCAGATTTGTTCCACTATTTCAAACTCACAACCTTGGAACAGCCCCATAATTGGCTCTTCCTCTTTTCTGGCTGTCAAGAGCCTGAAGGACAGAGGGGAAAGTCAACAGAATGGGGTGGCGGTACAGAGAGAGAGAGAGAGAGAGAGTCCTCAGACCTGGTCTGTGACCTTAAACATCAATGGTATCCTCCTTTTTACACCCCGAGAGGCCTTCCTCGAGGGAAATTGCAAAAGTTTCTGATTCCCTATGAAAGAGAATATTTTAAAGGAACCGTGTCTGTGTGGAGCCTATTCCAGTTGTCACAGAGCGAAAGGAAGGGTAACACCCGGGACAACCCGACAAGCATGTGGGAGGCGAACCCATACGAGCAAAGTGAGAACATGCAGACTCTACAGAGATCATCAGTCAGCCCGTAATATTGCCCAATATGTCATTTAGGTTCTAGTTTGGATTCTTGTCAGATGTATTGTTTTTTTTTCTCATTTTAAAAACTGATTGCTTTTAATGTATTAGGTGGGGCTTAGACGGTGGCCCTGAGAGTTCAAATGTGCTGCAATTTAAGAAAACACACTGGTATTTTGCTGTACTCTAATAAATCTGGAAGTTGCCCAGAAAGACTAATATTAAAGTGTTATTTTGAAGTGGTATTATTAGGGCAGGATATCTTTAGATGATCTTACAGGCAGCAATTCTCCTCAAGGCTTAGCTTCATTTTGATAACCTACTTAAGCAAAATTAGCCTTGTCCCTTCTTCTCTCCCCTGCCATTTTCTAATACAGTAGTCCTTGTAGACCCCCCCTTTTGTGTTTCCTTTTTTTTTTTTTGCCAATAACAGGTCATAATCTACACCTCTGGTCTACATAAGCCTTGATACTTGTAGACGTTATTGGTTTAGAACCAAAGGCCTGCTCATTCTTTGCCCGGAGAGCTTCTTTTGTGGCACTATCCCAGGAAAAGTGCTCTAATCTTTAGTTAACAAAAGCTAAGCTGTCTGCTGCTTTCTCTCCATTTATTAACAAGGCAAATATGACATGGCTGTAATCTCCCTTTCTATCCAACACAATTACAGTTACATTTCTGTTTGCATGTATAACGTGTGTGTGTGTGTGTGTGTGTGTGTGTGTGTGTGTGTGTGTGTGTGTGTGTGTGTGTGTGTGTGTGTGTGTGTGTGTGTGTGTGTGTGTGTGTGTGTGTGTGTGTTTCTGTTTGCACATTTCTCTCCTCACTTACACCTCTGCAAAAAGTATCTGTTTCCCATGCACTGGGCTGACAGCAGGGATGGAAAGACAGAGACTGAGAGAGTTATGTGCGTTGTTCTCCAAATTCCTCTTGGAGCCAAATAGTGTTTCATCAACATTTTGAGCTACCCTCGCCACCCACTGATCTCACTCCTACTCTAGTTTTCAGCACTTGCAGCGGTATTTCTCAGGAGAGTTCTGCCACTGCAAGGGATTTAAAAAAACACACGAACACATTCAAGTCCATTGTTTTCATCATACAGCATTACTAAGGAGTTTCTTGCAGTCACTGAGATCAGAGGGGTTCTGAATGTCATTTAGTGTCAGAGTCAAGAGGAATCTGTGTGGTTTGTCTCAGCAGTGCAGCTTATAGTATACGAATATATATGAATTGCTTACATCTTTGTCTTAACAGTCACACAATCAGGCTTAAAATGACACTTTTAATGTTTTATTGTACCATAAGAACGCCTTGAGAGCAGAGCAGACCCATTAAGATCAACATTTACTGTGGTCTAATGTAATGTGGGATAAGTGAAGAGCAGAAGAAAAGATTTTTGTTACCAGGAGCTTTCTGCTTTTGTTTGTTGTCCTGGTGCTACTGACCCGTTACAGCCTACGGTCACTGAAGAGTGAAACAGGGAACTCTCATCAGATGACACTTTGAGTCTGATATAAATGTGCATCCTAAAATGATTTCTAAGTCTTTTATGCTGGTTCTGTATCCTTACAAACTAAACTACTGCATTAGTTTCATTGCTTTTCTGTTGCCCCACCACCTGTAGAAGAGTGGAAATAACCTTTTCCCACTTCTCTGTGGGGCAAGATGGAGTGCCACACTCTCACACTATTTAATCTCAGCCAAAAGAACTTCAGTGCTTGGATTAAATTCAGAACTGAACTTGGTGAAAGGCTGACAAAGAGCAGAAGCAGCAAAACGGTTCAGACAGCCATTGAGCTGGATTATTCTTTTTTCTTTTCTTTTTTTTTTCTCTGTTCATGATTCTGTCAAGAATCTGTTAACACTATTTAGTAAAAATGCACACCAAATGGGTAGTGCAAAAGCAATGGGATAATACAAGAAAGTTGTAAGATTAAAATCCTGAAACGCACTGTGATTTACCAGTGAAGCTACATTTGTACTGTAGGTAGTTTCTGTCCAAATGATCCAAATGCAACTTATTTTTGAGGGCAGATAAAACCACTGTTTTCCGGGCTTGTTTACTTCGTTTTCCAGCACAGCACATCTCTCGCCCAAAGCTGTGTAGCTCCAGGACAGCCTGTCCACTTCACCTCATTTGTCCTCAACATGCTGTCACAACAGATATATTTAAGCTAAAGGACACATACCAAAAAATCTTTCTCTGCACAATAAAAACATGGCAGCCTTTCTTCCTCTCTAGGATGGAGGACTCCTAATCAACAACCCCACAGCTCTGGCCATTCATGAGTGTAAGTGTCTGTGGCCAAACACACCCCTGCAGTGCGTGCTGTCTCTGGGCACCGGGCGATACGAGACAGCGGGCAAGAATAGCACAACCTACACAAGCCTCAAGACCAAACTGGCTCACGTCATCAGCAGTGCCACAGATACAGAGGGTAGGACCACACAAAATGTTGTTTATCAGTGTTTGACATCCCACAAGCAGTTATTTCTAAACGAAAGGTTAGAGGTGGTGTGATGAAAACCAGTATTGGACAAAACAAAAAACATGTCCCTCCATCCTTATTTCAGAAGTACACACCATGCTGGATGCTCTCCTGCCCCCGGACACCTACTTCCGTTTCAACGCCTACATGAGCGAGGACATCCAGTTGAATGAGAACCGTGTAGAGAAGCTGAACTTCCTCAAGAGCGAGGGCGAGCGCTACCTCGAGCGCAACGAGGCCAAGCTGAGGAAGGCGGCTAGCATCCTGGGCCAGGAGAAGAGCGCCATGCAGCGACTGGCCGAGTGGGCCAAGCTCAAGGCCGACATGTACGAAGGTTTCCCCTTCGTCTCCAAGCTCTAGCCTGGTAGCAGTGTGACCCTAGGGGTTTGTTTTTTAAGGTACAAAGACACAGAGAGGGAGGCAAATAGACCCCCAATGGAATCAATGTTGTGGAAAAGATGCATACTAGGAGACAGTTTGAAGTTAAATTACAAATGTTTACACTGTTTTACCGCAGCTACCTAACACTAAAAGAAAAGATCTTTTGGTCATATTAATGTTTAATAATTAACAAGTGTAATACAATTTGCTGTTGGTGGGGAAGGATGTGTCTATAGTGGAGACGGAATGTTCTATTAGAACTGAGCAGGTTTTGACATTACAGCGGAAACCTTTACATGACTGAGGGAGGAGGAAAATGTAAGAAAATGCTGGTTTACTGGTTTTTGGGACGCACAAAGATGGGCATGTGATACCTGTTATACACAACAGTTTACCTATGGTTATTGGGTAAAGGAAGTGAGCTTTGTTTTCTTTTTCAGTAACTTGAATACATAAAGATGTAATTAATACATGATTGCACCGTGAGAACATGAGCGTGACTACCTATCTGTAACACTGTACACAAGTTAACACCTCACGCACTTTTTAAAGGGTAATTCTTAGCCTCTCTGTTGAGAATGATGTAAATACATTTTGTGGTAATTATGACATAAGTAATTATGAAGTGTTAGAATTTAACAATTTAAAAAAGTGTGCACATACCGCTACTTTGAAGACTGATACTAAAGTAAAAGAAAATGTTGTAATCTGGTAAAAAGCATGTCTATCCCGCTTTAAGCAGCTAGTTGTGGCCCCATGGTTAATATAAAGCTTTTACCTTGAACCTCAATCAAGCCTGATTTCTGTTTCTGCACAATTTATAAACTAAATAGACTTGACATTGTGAGAATCCTTCCTGCCCCGACCCCTTCCTTCATTACTTAGTGGAATGCCAAAAATGAACAAAATGTAATGATATAATAAAATTATACTGTCAAACCACTCTTCCTTCTTCCTTCTTGCACAAAGTGTTCTTCACTCACTCAGTCTTTGTGTGTTTACACACTACTTTGAATTTAATCCTTAGTTATTATTAAACCTGACCCTGGTTCTGCCAGAAGTTTCTTGTTGTTTAGAGGGGAGTTTTTCCTTCCCACTGTTGCCACTGTGGGCTCATCTGATAGTTTTGATTTTCTGTATTATTTTAGCATCTTTACCTGTCACTCATTTATAACATTTGGGGTGTTAGGAAACAAACCAACAGACAAAGGAACACCCAGTGTATTGAGGATTGCGTTGAAATCCTATACCATCCAAGAATGGAAAATCATTTTGTTTTCAAAACTGCAGAAATGTCTCTCCTTAGTTCCTAAACACCTAAAGAGCAAATAGAAGTGATTTTGTTTCTCTTTGTGTTTGTGTGTGCGTGTGTGATGTATATCTGCTTTCAGTTTCTGCTGCCTCAGTGTCATTTAAAATAAGGACACAGACAAATCACAACGCGCCACACAAAAGACATGTCAATGAAGAATGCCAAGTGTCGTCTTATGATGAATTGCTTTTCTTTTTCCAGTTGCGCGCATTAGGTTTTTGCTTTGTTGTTTTGATCTCATTGATTGTCACTTGAAATTCCACGGGATCATTCCTCCCAGTCATGCTGCCGTTACCCCATCAACATAAACGGCATGCCACTAAAAGCTGCACCTGCAAACACTCAAAAGCTACAGATATCAGAGTAGTGCAAGTATTTCCCTGCATTGATGTCTCACTCCTGCATTCAGTGTGTCAACATCACAGTTTGACATGCGGATTGATGGACCTTTTATTTTTTTTCTCTCTTCAGTACCAGCTTGAGATTGACCGTGGCCTCAGCCAAACGTCAGATCCTGATTTACGATCGTGCTGCCTACTCTCGTCCTTGCTCTAGAGTGATTTTTTTCATTAAGTGAACACTGATAACGGGGTGAGAGATCCTGCAGGGGTGTGTACAGCTACCAGTGTGGCTGAAAGTGTCTGTGATAAACATGGCTCAAAATACTCTTCGAGTCAGGAATTCCCTGACTGTTTCAAAGTAAAAGTTCCACCCTTTTCGATATATTAACATGATTGATAGAGCGCTGACTTTTTGTTTTTATGTTATTTGTCCAAAATTTGATAGATGGCAGAGAATTCACTCTTCACTACTGTGGAATACACTCACAGCCCACTTTGTTTGGCATACCGGTTCAACAGCTTGCTAACACAAATAACTAACAGCCAATCACATGGCAGGATCTCAGTACAGTTAGGTTGCATGCTAAAATGTTTGAACTGAGCATTTACCCCTTAGTACCAACTGGCATTATTTAAACACCACAGCCTACCTGTGTATTTTCTAACCGTGTCCACCCCTTAATGACTACAGTGTAATCAATCTTCTGATGGCTGCTTCCAGGAGGATAACACACCTTGTGACAAATCTCAAATCATCTCAAACCGGTTTCTTCAACAGGAAAATGAGTTTACTGTACTCAAATGAACTCCACAGTTACCTGGTCTGAATCCAGTAGAGCACCTTTGTACAGCAGCACTGTGTGCAGGAAATCTGCAGCAACTGTGTGATGCTGTCATGTCAATATGCACCACAATCTCAGAGGAATATTTCCAGCCCCAGTTTGTATAATTAAGGCGCTTTTGAAGGCAAATAAGGGTCCAATGAGTTCCTGGTAAACTGGCCAGTGAGTTTGTATAAGAAGTAAAACTTTCATGCTGAAGGTGCTGCAATTTATATCTCAAGGTTTAAGACAGAGAGTGGGTCAGGGTTGGCTGCATTTCTACGTTTTCTGTTTATGTAGCAAATTAAAAATGTTGAAATAATTGCTGTTGCTCTTTGCTGTTCTTACATATGTTTATTTACAGATAGATAGATGGGGAGATAGAGATGGAGATATAGAGACTTGGGTGTCTTTGACAAGGGTGGTCAAGAGAGACAAATGAGGTGAATGTGACATTAACACTCACACGCAATTTTCATTCTGTTCTCTTCGGTGTTAAAGGCCAAAATGCCAGGGTAGAGTGAAGTCCGCCAAGCACTGTTTACATGAAGCGTCTATATAAATAGTTCATACCACCGCACTATAGCAAGAGCTGTCTGTCTCTACGCCTCCTGTTCCTGGTGTTCCCTAGCAACTGCTTTGGTTCCCATTGACAATATTCTCAACGTATGTGTGCCCACGTTTGCTTAAAATTGCCTCAGATTTTGGCAAAAATGTGTTACACAGCAGACCTGCTTTATTTCACTGCTATAGAAAGTCATTTGGAACTTAATAAATGTGTCTCTTTGTTTTTTGCTCAGTGTTTGAAGCATGTGCCAAGTTTCTCCTCTTGTTTTCAAGTTCACGCTCTTGGCTTATGTGATTATCAGATCAACGTCTGTGAGGATCTGCCATCTTCTTATACAAACAAAAGTGTAGCATGTGACCAGATGTTGTTACAAGGTGACTGACTTCTCTTTTATCGTGGCTCTACTCTGTATTGAGATTCACAGCCGCCACCCCCTAAATGCGAGATTGCAATCTCTCAGTCTAAAGTAGTTCCAATTGTGTGAGTGCACCCACGGGAAAAGGGGTTACAGGTTTCGAATTCCCTCATATGAATATGAATAAGGAAGAAAGGAGAAAAAAAATGGCCCAGCACTCACTCAGTTTTTTTAAGTGTATTTCCTTCTCACGATTCCCTGGGTTGACGCAGTCCGAGTACTCTGAACAAGTTCATATTCATGCTATCCCAAATTACATCTGAACTGAACTGAAAAATCCAATATGAAATATTATTTAAATCTTTGTCAGTATATATGGGAGAGGTAAGGAAAGAAGTACAATAGTGAGTATATGCAGCTATTTGTAAAGCACTGTGGAGGCTCTATCATGGTTTGGGGCTGCATTTCAGCCAGTAGTGCTTGGGATCTTGCTAATACAGGCCCAGTATTGCAGATACCAATACCAGCACTGATATGTTTAACTTATGCAGGGCTGAGCAGTCTGAAAAATACTTATGAGATGAATAATCACCAATTTTCACATTCTGAACACATTTTAATGGCCACTATATCACTGTGATATTTTTTTTACTTTCCACTATAATGAGTTAACACAACAAAACAAACAAACATGTATTTCAAAACTGGGTTTTTCAGAGTATCATATAAATGTGCCTGGAATGTAAAGAAGCCTGTCTCCAAACCACTTTAGATCAATTTCTGTTATTAAAGGTATATTTTTTCATTTCCAAAGAAATAATTTATGCAACACAATTCAGTGGGCTACATACTGAACCTAAAGGAAAGAAACAAAGTATCGATCCAATACCAATACCAGCATTAGTATCGATACTATCAATATTTGCCCACCTCTAGCTCATACTGATGAGTGAGAAGAAGACTCTAGCTGCTTCTCTTCAGTGTAAACATTAACAGTGTGGAAATATATATCTGGTGAATGTTAAACATACACTGTCTTGCCATAATATATCCTGTCCTGTATAAACTGTTTTTAAATCATACAGTGGCACAGAGAAGCTCTGGTGTAGACCCCACTCCAAGTCCGACATATTTTGGCCTTAAAAGATGCTTGGTGATAGGAATACGATGGCTTTCCAGGACACAGAGAAAGCCTCTGATGCATGAAAATATGTTAAAGTACTGCTGCAGGAGTGTTTTTCCACTTAGTGGTGTGTCTGCCAGTAATGTCGCACTCTTAAAAAAATTAAATAAATAAATAATCTTGTCTCGCCATGTCTTTCACTGAGCGAAAACTGAGTTTGCACAGTGCCATTGCTCTCTGCAGGTCTCTGTCAGCCAGTTAATATGGAGACACACCTGCGCACACACACACACAAACATCCTACTTGCCCTGTGGAAATGTCAGACATCAGTGCCTGTGCCCACCGTTTCAACGTCTGCACGTCTTTAAAAGGATAATATCAGTCACACCCATGAGCTGGTGCACAACATTCTCTCTGAGGTTTGAACGTACATGTACAGACACAGCAGCATATTTTTCATCTCACATTAAGTTGTGTTTGTTTTGGTGGTGGCCTTCCCTCAGGCCTTGTCACCATTACTGCACGTTACAGCACTCTGCACAGTGGTGAAGGCTAATGTCCCTCGGCCCAGATGAGTGTTACTTCATGCACATATCGTGGACAAACTGTACGTATATCCTTTTTCCCCCTAAACAGTGTTGATGATCTGAGCCTGCCCTGTGGGAAGCTACATATGATTAAGCCACAGCTGCAAACTCCAAGCTCACTGTTTTTCTTTTTGCTGACATATAATGGTGAAAATACACTTCTCAGAATAATTAAAGGAACACTCTAAAAACATCAGATCTTTATGGGAGAAAAACCTCATGCTGGATATTATACTGATATGGACTGGATAATGTGTTGGGAACAAAAAGGATGCTACAACATTTGATAGAAATTAAAATGATCAACGTATAGAGGGCTTAATTAAAAGAGACTCCAACCATCAAATTGCAAAGTTGCATTGCAGCAACTCAAAATGGTATTCAGTAGTTTGTTTGGCAATAGATGGTGTCCCAAGGAATCGCCGATCCCAGATATGAACCAGGGCATCACTGAGTTTCTGGTCAGATTGAGGTGCATATTATTGCCACGGCTTCTCCAGACTCTTTCATGTCTGGACATGCTAATTCTGGTATTCTATGGCAAAACACACGGTGCTGGGTAGTGAGCACAGCGTCCTAGAGTAGCGGTCCCCGAGTTGAGGCTCAGGTGTGAAATGTATAGTTTTCAGGGTTTTTATCTTTTTTTTAAAAAATAGTTTTTATTGTTAAATGGGTTTCCCTGGGTCTTTTCCCATTTGTTATGAATAAATCTTCTTTTTTGGTACTGGTACAGCTTTTATTTTGTTGTATTTATCCGCGACACCTTAAAGGCCTTGAAAATATCGTTGGACATAAACCGGTCTGTGGCGCAAAAAGGTTGGGGGCTGCTGTCCTAGAGGACGTCGGGCCCCCAAGCCACCCTCAGGAAGTCTGTTTTTGATTCTGACACTGACTCTAGACCAGGGGTGGACAACTCCAGGCCTCAAGGGCCGGTGTCCTGCAGGTTTTAGATCTCACCCTGGGTCAACCCACCTGAATCAAATGATTAGTTCATTACCAGGCCTCTGGAGAACTTCAAGATATGCTGAGGAGGTAATTTAGCCATTTAAATCAGCTGTGTTTGATCAAGGATATATCTAAAACCTGCAGGACACCGGGCCTTGAGGCCTGGAGTTGCCCACCCCTACTCTAGACAAATGCAAAGCTGGTGAAAAAAATAAAAGTGGCATCCACCTGTAGCCTAAAGCTATTTCTGTTATAGGAGTTGTGTCATTGTTGCTCCTTTTTCAGTAACAGCAAAGCAACTGAAACTGATTAGCACCCCCCTGCTACTTAACTGTTCACTTCATTATACCATAAGTTTAACTGCTTACTCTGATTGAAAAGTGTTCCTTTTTTTTAGTAGTGTATGTAGTGATGGTGAGTGAGAGAGAGATAGTGAGTCTGTAGATTACTGGTGTTGATGGCTGCAGTCTATAGAAGACATACTTCCTGTGTCCCTGACATGACACGACCTGAGTTATGTGGGATAGGTGAGGAGTGTTCACGCATACAGCTGTCATGTGAGAAGAAGGATCTGCAGTTTAAAATATGTAGTGGGATGGCGGGCCAGTAATGAAAATGTAATGTGCAGTGGAGTGTTTGACACCAGCAAGGCCTTGTTCATATCTGTATAGGCCATCTGTCCAGTCCAGGCACGTGACATTGGGAAACATCTATTAGCAGCACACTGTGTTAATTTTATACTGAATGGAGACTTTTGAAGGTGCCAGTGAAAAACACTGGCAGCAAAGCCAACGTAAGTGCCAATGACTAAACTGCTCAATGTCTCAACATCTAAATCTTGCAAATGTAAGGTCTTTAAAAACAAGAGCCAAAACTATAAAGCAAACAAAGCTTAATGATGATTTACTAAAGTAATGGTTTCAACGTTTTAGAAATAAAGCCTTTACATCCCGGCAGGACTGTTTGTTTCACGCACCTTCGCCCGCAGGCCCCTCTGCTGCGCTCATTAAAGAGGGGTCGCTGTAGTTGGGTGGTTTTTTTGTTGTTGTTTTTGTTGTTGTTGTTGTTTTTTTTAATCTGCGTCACATTGGTAACGACTGAAAACATTAAAGCAAAGGAGTCTCACTCTGGTATAAAAGAAAATAGTCTTCTTTTTGTGAGGTTTTAGATTACTACTAGTTTATATTAGACTAAAATCAATAGATTAATAATATTAGTTAAGTACCTGACAGAGTATTTACCTGCCTTAGAAATATAATCATATAGGGAGTCTGTGTTACCTTATTTGACAGAAATCTTAGCTTTTACTGTTGTTTCTACGATGAAAACATGCTGATGAGCTTCTTTTCCTGCTGGGGTAAATGGCATAAAAGTTTTCATGGCATGTAGGCCTTGTTTATACAATGTTTAAAGCACAAAGTCAAATGTTGGGCTAAAGCTTGGTCCCTTTTTTGTGAGAGGAGTGCGTCATCCTCTCTGAGCGTAGACGATCTCTGTCGCTGCTGGTTTTGACAGCGGTAGGGGAGCTGCTGGGGAGAGCGGAGGACCCGTGTGGACCACAGCTTGCTGTAGCAGCGGCTGAGAGGGGGGGGGGCGGACACGCACCAGCCGGACACAGACTCTGAAACACACACACCTACCCACAGCACACACGCGCGCCTCTCTCAGCCTTTTCAGCAGCATCAACACACATTTCACTGACGGGGTGGAGGAAACAACAGTCGGGTTGTAGAAAACGGTGAGTGTTTCTCATCTCTTTTAGTTCTTTAAAGATGGAGTGGGGGTGTGTGAAGGAGGGGGGTGTCTTTATTCTTTCATCCCCCCCACGACATAAGGGTTAGGGTAATGGTGCAGCGAGTGTGTCAAGTCTTGTCATCTGCCGCGATGTCCCTGTGATGCTGGCTGGTCCAGGATGCCCAGGTTTGCGGTAACACAGCAATATGGACGCCCGGTATTATTTTGGATGCCGCCGAGTATGAGGCAGACGTTGCAGTGCGTGCACTAGCCGCACTGCATCTTGAGGAGCAGTAGCATCAAAGCCACAGGAGGGGAGGGAAAGCGGTTTGTCGGTGGGCCCTGGCGTTGAATGAAGCTGCTGGTGCAGCAGGGTCGGTGCTGCCGGCCGGTGCGGGCAGGCCCGTGAAAGCGCTGAGCGGATTACTTGATGTCTGCTGGTGATGCTGCCAGCTGTAGCTCAGCTCCCCCCTCCATCCTCCCGGTGTCATTTCAAGTGTTTTGACTTAAAGGGAAGCTTAAGCCGCCCTTGATTTCATATCAGAGATTTTGAGATGTAGGGTAAGAGCTCGACTGATTATAGTCGATAAAACGAAACCATTATACATGAGTTTGGAGGACAAAGGCACAGAGACGAGGACAGCCTTTAATATTTTTCAAGATTTGCTTGAAATATACATCAGCAGTCATATTAAACCCAATCTTATTATTATTACTACATCAGCTAAAAAAATGTTGTTCACCTTGCCATATAATTGTAATAGTAGCATTTAGCAGTCCTTTGTCATTAATGATTAGTGAATATTACTGAGCAAATGTTGGCCATGTTCTAATGAACTTGTGAGTTGGAAGTTTGTTAAAGTGTAGACAGTTTAAGACAAAATGCTGTAAATGGATTCTCAGTGAGTGCACCTGAATACTGCAAAATGTGCATTTAGAAATAAAGAATACTGCAGTCACAGAAGGATTAGACAGCACTCCAACATCAGTAGGAATGTGAGCGTTTCTGCCATTCATCTAGACGTATTACAATGGTTATGTGAGTGCTTTGTGTGTTTGCACTTTGTTAGAATGGTGTGATGCAGTGTTAAGGGTTAATTAGCGATGGGCCATGATGGTGTAGATGCTGTAGTGATCATCTGCATGGAAGGAAATGTGCAATACAGCAGGGAGTTGTGACAAAGCTGATGTCCTGCCGCAGTCCAAGAAAGACAAGAAACTGAGTTTAGGGCACACTGGGGACGACGTGTGATTTTACTGTGGGGATTATGGTGGGCATACTAAAAAAATAGTATAATGCATCCAAACAGCTGTCAGTATTATACATTAAAGCGTAGAATCAATACAGAACATTTCTGCTGTTGTATAGATGTAGGCAGGATGAAAAGTAAATAATTGTTTAAATTCTACTAGTTCTGACTGTAATTTAACAGACAAGTTGCTTACAGTGTGGGATTGCAGATGTGAATGTGCTGGAAACTGTTCTGAAGCTACAGTGTGGTCTGTGTCTGTGGATGAGATGAAGGTGGAGCTGAATAAACAGAACGTATTTGCTATAACAGCACAAGTGTGGGAGAAAAGTTGATATAGCATAGTATCGCAGTATTTTGCATGACGGTGTATCGATACAGGAACACCAAATAGCAGTATTTTTTAAAATAAATTTGATTTCTCTGTGAATATTATGAACAAGAGGGCTCATCTCATGCACCGCTATCCTGGGATAATGTTAGTTGAGCAAATTTACTTTAAATCTGCTCAGCCGAAAAACCGTCCCACTGCTGCCTCCTAATTCAGAGCAAGCTAATAGTTCAGTCACAAGTACCAGTTTTGGTTGTAATTGCACAGGTTGCTTGATAGGAGGCAACATTTCTGCAAACAGATGCAGTTTGACATAATTGTAACAGTTAAATGTGAATATCTGTCTATGTAGATATGATAGACAGAAATGTAGATAAGAAATATATGTAGATAGAAAATATGGGATTTTTTGACAATTTATCACAGTTAATTGTTGTATTATCAGGAAGAAATTGCATGAAATTGCTAACGTGATCCCATTCGATTGCAGACTGATATCTGATTGATATCAGATATCACCAAATGTTGATATTTTATTAAATAAAATATCATATCATATCATGAATGAACTATTGTGATAGTGTTCTGTTGTGGGATTTCCACCGCTACATAATATAGACTCAAATGTAAATGCAATGTAATGTAAATGACTGCAACCCTGATTTGCTTATTCATTGTGATTTCAAGGAACTGAGCCCAGTGTCCCTGTTATGCAGTGAAAAACAAACAAACAAGCACTGCTCTTTGCGTAGTGTTTAATTAAATGCATACATGCTTGTTCTATATGCTGCAGAAAGTCACCAGTGACTTCCACGCCTGGCTGCAAAACAGTCCATGAGTGGGTAGAATCTTTTTGGAGGCAATAAGAATGGCACTGTGTGTCACTGCAGAATTTAAAGTGTGAGTTTTGTGGGGGTTTTTCCTTGGGGTACTAACATTTACAGCGTGATTCAATATGACTTGATGCCGTGCGCCCACTCTGACCCAGGGGCACCACCAAGGGGGGGCCAAGGGGGGCACTGGCCACACCCAAAATTTGCTAGCGCCCCCTGGCATGACTATCCAAAGATGGTAATAATTTTAGTAAACATGAGCACAAGCGAGAGGAAGACAGCCTACAATGAGTTGAAACATTAACTTGTTATTTATTACTACATATGCAGTTTTTGTCATTCGTATTGTGTCACTTTGTACATCCCTCACGATCTTCTGTTTTTGGTGTGCCACCCCAATATTTTTGTAGCCTCCATATGGTCACCCCTATGAAAAAATTCTGAAAAAATTGACCCTGCATAGGAAAGTACTTTAGAGCACAGAAAATATTTGCAGGTTTAATAATTGTTGCAGTGAACAGGAAGCCTATAATTGTGCTGTGCGAGGCGGCACCAGAATGCTAATATCAACCTGCTAACCTACATTTCGAAAGCTCCAGTCAGCATTTAACTCTCTGTTCTTTTATAATCTCCAGGAAAACACAGCGAGAGCTAAGACTGCAAGAAAACATATCTAACTTTAACTGCCTTTAAGGTTTTAATTTCTTCTAAAACGTACGTGACGAAGCTCTCTGCAGTTATACGATCTCCTGCCAAAGCCAGCCCATGTTAGGCCACTGAAAAAAATACACAGGTGAGAATTAATAGAGAAAAAAAAAAAGATTGTACACAGTTGTAACTGACAGGTACTGAATTATATTAAAGCTTTTCACTGAAAACATTTTGACAAGTCACAGCAAGGAAAAGCACAGGTTTGAAAAATGAAATGAAAAGTCTGAACTACATCAAGACACTTGAATATAACAGTACCGCTATTACATATCACCTCAGCTTTTATATGACGAGTCAACAATTCCTTCAGGTCCTTTTCTCTTTATTTAAAAATGTTACCTAAAATAATCTTCTCTTTTAAAAGTAGCGAACACCGGGTTTGTTTAAATGTTCTTGCAGCTGTAAATAGTGTTATAATAGTACCGGTAGTACTATAATTGTTATCCCATGGCATGGCAGGTGTTGCATGTTGGCACTGTGGGCATGACTGCTGTTGGTGAGCTTTTCCCCCATGAGACATCAGACGACATACCTCCAGTCTCCTGTGAAAACTCCCCGGCCTGTCAGAGCAGTGCCAGCACTGAGCCATTACTCATGGCAGATGCACTGTCACCATCACTCTCCTGCTCTCCCATTTATCCACAGCCCATTAGACGAGAAGTCAGGCGATGGAGCTCGAAGTTTTGGTTTCGGTGTATTCTCATTCTAACCGCTGTCGACTTAAATGATCGAACGATCTATAAACCAGAGACAGGTATGATGTTGTTTTCAGACTGATTGGGGATCAGGGTTCAGGTCAGCTTCCTTATATAACACCAAGGATTTAAATTAGTTTCATTCTCTGAAAAGGTTTTCTTTTCCATAGTATAGCTGTGATTAGAGCTTGAGGTTATTACAGTGGAAAATAACCTCAAGGAAGAATTACAAGCATAATTAGGTCAACTTTTAAAACCAGAAAAATTAATGAAGAAAGAATATATGCGCATGAAGCGAATGGCCACTTTGTTAGATACACCTGTTCAACTGCTCATTAACTAAATTATCCAAACAGGAAATCACACAGCGGCAGCTTAGTGTATTTAGGTATGTAGACATGATAAATGTGACCTGTTGAAGTTCAAATTGGGATTCAGAATGGGGAAGAAAGGTCACTTAATTTACTTTGACAGTAGCATAGGTGTTGGTGGCAGACTGGCTGTTCTGAGTATTGCAGAAACTGCTTATTTACTGCGATTTCCCCCACACAGTCAACTCTATGGTTTACAAAGAATGGTCAGAAAAAGAGAAAAAAATGCATGAATGCACCTCATGTTAAACCTTGAAGCAGGTGGGCTATAACAGCAGAAGACCACAACTAGTACCACTCAAGTCAGCTAAGAAGCTGAATCTGAGGCCATGGTTTGCACAGCCTCACACACACAGCCTACCCGAGTGTTGTTGCTGACCATGTTCATTCTATCTGAAGCCTTCAACCATCTTCTGATGGCGACTTCCAGCAGGATAGCACACCATGTCACAAAGCTCAAATCATCGCAAAATGGTGCCCTGAAAATGAAATCAACTCACTGCACTCAAATGGCCTCGACACTCACCAGATATGAATCCAATAGAGCACCTTTGGAGAGATGGAGGAGATGCATACTGTGGATGTGCAGCCAACAAATCTGCTGCGCCTGTGGGATGTTGTCATGTCAGTATGGACCAAAATGTGTGAGGAATGTTTCCAGCACCTTGTTGAATTTGTGCAATTAAGAATTAATATTGAAGGCAAACGAGATCCAACCTGTAAAGCAAAGTGCAACTAATAGTAATGATGAATTAATATAGTACATTTAATTTAATTTTTTTTTTACTTTGCCATTTTTTAGGTTAATGTGATTTAATTAGTGACAAAATAATATGTTAGCATTATTAATACATTTGCAATTTTTTTCATAAACTTAATAGAATCCCATTGAAAACAATTACATTTACCGTGTCCTAATTTCAAATGTCTTTGAATTCCTGTTCTTGTTCTAACAGATCAAATTATTCCATGTAAAAATAAAGAAACACATTGTAAAAATTACATTTTATAATCATAAACTTTGAAAAATAAACTTCTCTGTTGATTAGTTGTTAAATTCAACTGGAAAAACATACAAGTATCCTACTTTAACTATTATGAGGCTCCCATAGGAGAGCTTGTACATTATTACCTCCAGTATGTATTTGATATGTCATTTTTCTTTCAGAATTGGTGTTTAATATATTGAAATTGGAAACAACAAGGAAACATTGCTTCTTTTGTTAAATTCGTCTACAGAGATTGTTTTTTTTCTTGCCAGTACTATATAAGAACAATAAAGTATTCAGGTGCACATACTAATGAAGTCACAACAGGAGCATCTTGGGGTTTTGTCTTCATACCAGATTTACTCATTCGTGCTGTGGAAGCTGCAGCCGAATGAACACAATTAGCATCATAGTACATCATAGATCCTTCGGTACTCTGTGGGTTAATAGCACCCTGCGGCGATGGTGGGGTGGGGGAACATAAACATCACCCCTCATCTTTGCTGTACCGCTTGGCTCATGGCTGAATGTGTCTGGGTGGCTGTTTTCATTAACGAATTGGAACACATGAAAATTAGCATCAGTGGTTGAAGATTGATGAATTAGAGAATGGGGACAAGTTAAAGCCAGGGCGGGAGGGTGACACGTAGCTTCTGCTGGAAGGTCTCTGATAGAGCAGATGCTAGTGTTCTCCTCTCCTTTTTTTATACAAGACAGATGGTTTTGTAATTGAGTGTGTGTGTGTGTGTGTGTGTTTTCCATTTTTGGAATATGATGTTGTTTCGGGAAGATGGAAGAGACCCAGTTTTGCTCAGTGAGGGGCTTTGAGGACTACAGCAAATAAGCTGTATTGTGTCAAGCAGATCTGATTTTCTGCAAGACTAAATTCAAGTATTTGATGTCTTTGCTAACATAAACACCAAGCTAGAGCTTAAATTAAAAACTGAATCTCCAGCTAAGGCAGGGCGATATCTCGATTCGCCTTGATATCTTCGATTGTGTCTTGTTTTGTGATCAACTCAATAAGTTGCATCGTTCCAACTGTCGTAGGGTAGACAGTGAGCTAGAACCAGATTTTCATTTAAACAAGTCAGTCCTTCAAGCTAGACATATGAAAATGGTGTCTATTTGCAGCTACCAGTAGGCACCCCCCTCCTAAACCTACTTGACCCCTTTGAAAATGAAATGTTATATCTCAAGAGGCTTAATGCATTTTTAACTGCTCAGCAGACTGCATTCAGTGATAAACATTCAGGTTATGAAGGAGACATCTCATGGTTTTCTTAAAGAACTTCTAAATCTCCAGTGTTGAATGCCATGGATAAGCTGCTCATGCAGGTTTGAAGCATGTTCTTTATGTTGTACAAAAATTGTATTTTAAACCAAACTGTGATATTTTTCCAACTTTAATCAAGTGGTTTTAATTCAGAAAAAAACGACGATCTAACAGCGAGTTAGATCAAAATACAAAATACTAAAGTCCAAAAGACAAGTCTTGAACTTATGTACAGCTTTGAGAGTTGGTTAATTTACTCCTTTTCCACATATGCAGTCTAATTTTATGAACTTTGTTGCCATAGAAAAACAATGGCTAACTTTTGATTACCTGAGAGAATGAAACCAGGTCTTATTATGCAGAGACAGCCACCTACTGGCACTATGAGACTGATAATACTAGATAACGTCTATTCACTGGGCTGACAACATCCAAACCAAGTGGCAGGGACTGTGTACTGAGTTACACACAGAAAACAATATTGTCCTAACTGATTTATGGGCAGGCTGATATTATTGGCTAATATTAAATATTTGCCAATTTGTTGGTGTTTTTTAATGTAAATAATTTAATGTAAAGAAGAGCAAGGAGAAACACCATTCAACCATGTTATAAGGGTGGATGTTGCATACTTTGTCCACAAGACAATACATGTTTGGAATGTCACAAAGACAACAACCAGTAAATCCAAGCAGAGTCAGGCAAAGCATATATCTCTATCTCTATATATATCAGATTTTTTACATCACCAATTATCAGTATTGGTATCGTTCATAAAAAACCTAAATTGATATCGCTCTGCAAAAAAAACCACAGCTACAGTGCAGAGAGCTTAGAAATCCTTTTGTGGAATTTGAAAAAAAAAAGTTAAAAATATTTATTAATTGAATTATGAAAGGAAATGAAAGGTAAGGAAAGAGAAATGGGAAGGCACAATGCTGGAGAATAGAGTGAAGGAACACAACAAGACTAAGATTAATAAAAGGATGCATGGCATAGCAATCTTGAACTCCTGGCTCACATGTATACACACATATTGAATCCTGCATGTGTCCACTAATATAGTAACACAACAATCAAGGCTAAATGATAATCAATAATGACTGTAACTATCTGCCCCTCAATATTATTTCAGGCCCTTTTGAATAGAAAGCAATCAGTAAGTGTGACCCTGCTTGTAGACTGCAGGTGAGTTGCTTGTGGGGATCAGGTGGGCAACAGATGGTAGAGTGGGTGAGAGCAGATGAGTTGCCAGACTGGTGGTAGATGTCACTTGCTGAGTGTAAAAAAAAAAAAAAAAAGTCCAACATGTATTTCTGAAGGGCTGATTTGATTTCATATACTGAGACATATGCACAGTTTGTTTAGATATGATTATCTTCACAACATAGCAGATGTCTCCAGATCTCTTAAAACCACATAGATTTCCACTTCTGACAAACTGCAAATTCTTCCAGTTCCTCTTATCCCTGAAGTTTTTAAAATATACTGTTAAGGAAACAAAGGAAGCATGCTCAAATCCCGGTGGTGTGAGCTTAATTCATTGTATAGGCAGCTTAAAAATAAAATTACCCCCAGGCAGCCGAATCTTTGTCACAGCTCTAAAATGATTAGTAAGGATTTAAGTCAAAGAAGCCATTAAAGAACCTCTTTTATCGCACCAGACATCCAATTGGTTCAAGGCACCAGCATCACATGACAATTGTGAACCAACCAGCCTTAACAATGACTATTAAGGCTGTATTTATAGGGTATAATTGAATCTGGCAGCTTTTCACTACATATGCAGCTGCAAATAACTGCATCATCACTTTATATACAGTGGGGCAAAAAGTATTTAGTCAGCCACCGATTGTGCAAGTTCCCCCACTTAAAATGATGACAGAGGTCAGTAATTTGCACCAGAGGTACACTTCAACTGTGAGAGACAGAATTTGAAAAAAAAATCCATGAATCCACATGGTAGGATTTGTAAAGAATTTATTCGTAAATCAGGGTGGAAAATAAGTATTTGGTCACCTCAAACAAGGAAAATCTCTGGCTCTCACAGACCTGTAACGTCTTCTGTAAGAAGCTTTTCTGTCCCCCACTCGTTACCTGTATGAATGGCACCTGTTTGAACTCATCATCTGTATAAAAGACACCTGTCCACAGCATCAAACAGTCAGACTCCAAACTCCGCCATGGCCAAGACCAAAGAGCTTTCGAAGGACACCAGGAAAAGTATTGTAGACCTGCACCAGACTGGGAAGAGTGAATCTACAATAGGCAAGCAGCTTGGTGTGAAAAAATCAACTGTGGGAGCAATCATCAGAAAATGGAAGACATACAAGACCACTGATAATCTCCCTCGATCTGGGGCTCCACGCAAGATCTCATCCCGTGGGGTCAAAATGATCATGAGAACGGTGAGCAAAGATCCCAGAACCACACGGGGGGACCTGGTGAATGACCTGCAGAGAGCTGGGACCAAAGTAACAAAGGTCACCATCAGTAACACACTACAACGGCAGGGAATCAAATCCCGCAGTGCCAGACGTGTTCTGCTGCTGAAGCCAGTGCATGTCCAGGCCCGTCTGAAGTTTGCCAGAGAGCACATGGATGATACAGCAGAGGATTGGGAGAATGTCATGTGGTCAGATGAAACCAAAGTAGAACTTTTTGGTATAAACTCAACTCGTCGTGTTTGGAGGAAGAAGAATACTGAGTTGCATCCCAAGAACACCATACCTACTGTGAAGCATGGGGGTGGAAACATCATGCTATGGGGCTGTTTTTCTGCCAAGGGGACAGGACGACTGATCCGTGTTAAGGACAGAATGAATGGGACCATGTATCGTGAGATTTTGAGCCAAAACCTCCTTCCATCAGTGAGAACTTTGAAGATGAAACGAGGCTGGGTCTTCCAACATGACAATGATCCAAAACACACCGCCCGGGCAACAAAGGAGTGGCTCCGTAAGAAGCATTTGAAAGTCCTGGAGTGGCCTAGCCAGTCTCCAGACCTCAACCCCATAGAAAATCTGTGGCGGGAGTTGAAAGTCCGTGTTGCTCGGCGACAGCCCCAAAACATCACTGCTCTCGAGAAGATCTGCATGGAGGAATGGGCCAAAATACCAGCTACTGTGTGTGCAAACCTGGTAAAGACCTATAGTAAACGTTTGACCTCTGTTATTGCCAACAAAGGTTATGTTACAAAGTATTGAGTTGTATTTTTGTTATTGACCAAATACTTATTTTCCACCCTGATTTACGAATAAATTCTTTACAAATCCTACCATGTGGATTCATGGATTTTTTTTTTCACATTCTGTCTCTCACAGTTGAAGTGTACCTCTGGTGCAAATTACTGACCTCTGTCATCATTTTAGGTGGGGGAACTTGCACAATCGGTGGCTGACTAAATACTTTTTTGCCCCACTGTAGGAGTGGAGGAATTTTATCCTAAAGTTTTCATACTTGATTTGCAGAGTGTGTAATTATGCATTGCTTTTTAAGCCCGTTCACTGACCTGAATCAGACAGTGCTCTTACCACACCTACACCAGCCCGAGTAGCCTACACCTGCATGGAAGACTGGAGTCGTTTCCTCAGGAGAAAGTGAGCCCGGTCCCAGTTGCTCGTGGGGGTTACTCTGAAATGAGCGTCTGCTAATCGTCAGTATAGGAGTGGTAGAAGTGCTTCGGTTCAATGGAGCCCGCATATGTCCTCAACCTTGCTTGTCTGACCTCGGAGAAAGTCTCTTCTGAGCACTCCCTCAGTAAGAGTCCTCGGCTTGCACTCAAAGAATGGCTTTGTGGAGAAAAATAAACTGTGCAGTGAGCAGATGAGCAGGATCGAGAAGACAAGCGGTTCTCAGGGTGGAAAAGCTATCCATCAGCAGACTGATAAACCTATTAAAGACCCTCAAGTTTGTCGGCCTTGATGATAAGAGATAAAAAGAAAGGCATCTGTCATGTTAATATATATATATATATATATATATATATATATATATATATATATATATATATCTCTTTTAATACTTGTTTATTCAAACTTTAATTTTGTTTGAACCGGATGAGTTATATGCTCAGATGCTTAAACTGCACTATGGAGAGACTGGAAATCCCCATGCTGTTTGAACCAACACAGATCTTCCATTGTCACCACAATAACACATATAAGGTACCAAGTTGCATTTAATCTGCTAATGCAAAATTACATACTCTATTACAATTGCTAGAAAAATTACAACAAATATACAATTTTACCTAAAAATATGCTTTTATGATAATGCTTTTTTGTGCACCAATCCATTTAAATGTACTTCCAGCATATTTTTTTTGTTAGCTGACTTGATGAAAACCAGGCTGCAGAGTCTGACTTGCCGGAAAAGAAGAAGTCTTGTCCCTTTTTTCTTACTCAGCATTATTTTTATGCATTTGTGTGACTGCATTTATACGTCAGTAGCATTTCCCATCAGCGAGAAGGCTGCAGACTGTGACTCTAGCTGCTCTGACCTCTCTGTCTCCTTCACCTTCATAGCTGCTGAGCTGGTGTGTTTTGGGACTGCCAGTTACTCTGTACTGTCCTTTCAGTGCCAGGTTGTGTTACTCACCTTGGCTGACAAATGCATCATTGGCTATTGTCATAGCACTTTATCTTATTGGAGCTTCACAGACAGAAGAGAAGAACACTTTAATAGAATATGTCTCTAATGTATTGATTTTATATTTTGCTTTATTCTGCCTTAGTTGCTTCTGATAATGCTCATCTGTTCAGCAAGAAGCAATTTTGTGAATCTCAGTGGCTGATACTGATCAAAGGATTAAACAGATTACAATCAGGCAGTTTCCTACTAAGTGAGCTACTAGATCTTCTGCAGTCTTTTGATCTTTTGTATCTCTCTTCTGTGGGAAAGAGATAACCATGAGGCCTCTGCTGCAGATATAGTCTGCAGATACTCACAGGAAGATTGAGATCAGACAAGCTACCTCCACGTAAGCAAACTGTATGATATGCTAACTATATATACTATAGTATATATCTATAAGCAAACTTCCTGTCCTATAACAAAATAATAGTGTTGGTGGTACTGGAAAGAGCTACAAAAATTAAATGAAAATGAGCTGCTGTACATCCACCTTTACCTGACATATTATACCAAATAAAAGAAGGTGCAAAAGATTTATATCAATATAAATTAAATTTGTATATTAAACATGTTAGTGACTTGCACCATATTCCAGTATAATTTTTACTTCATCAGATAACAGGACATCAATCCTTTACTCTTTTCCAATCACTCCCATAATTTTCCTTGAAACTGCTTTGATCGTTTGCTAATACCGAGGCTGCTGGCTTGTGGCTGGCTGTGAACCCTGGGTAGCTTTAGCCTTAGCCACTTTGTGTCTCTTAACTTCTTTAAAATTTTGCTTTTCAGCTGGGTGAAGGTGATTAGGTTTGCTGTTACAAACTCTGTGTCTTCTCTCACAGTGAGGAGCTTCCATGGTAACGACATTTCTCTGTGACTGTGCACTCTGCTAGTTGTATCATTGTACAAGCCTTACGACATCATCACCAGTCTGGGCTAAGAACACTGGAAATCATCCAATTGCGTTCTCTGCTCGGTCTGTCAGTGCATCTCTATGTACCAGAATTTTTTAAGTTGAAAAAATAATAATTTTAATTTAAGTTATGTAAAGCTTTTTTCCTACAGCTGATATACGTCATATATTGTTACATATCTTCCTTTGGTAATTCTCTCAACAGAAGAAAAGTAACGTTATGAATTATGGGATTTGAATGCATCCACATTATTTAAACTATAACTACTTCCATGACTGGAGGGACTGCATACATCTCTGCACTTCTCAGTTTGCCGAGCATTCTTTTCCCCCTTGTGTCCTTCCAAGCGTTTTCCCACCGTATGCACACTGCTGGTATTGACCCACAACCCACTCCATCTCTCCTCCACTTTCAGCTGTGATCTGTGACTCACAAAGCCTATTTAACCTTTATTCACTGGCTGCAGGCTGTTTTTTTTTTTTTTTACTTGTTTGTTTCTTTGCTTCTAGTTTTTATGGAAATGTTGTAGAATGTGGCTTTTGGCAGAGTCCAAGTGTGTGTGCTGTATATCATGTGGGGCATTTAACCATAAAGACCTTCTTCCCCTTTAAGCTATTAAATGACAGCATAAAAGACCCCAGGTTGTGATAAATGCAAAGGCACAGGAAACCACTGTTGCTTTGTTTCAAGCCAGGCATCCGTTACAGCTATGTGATATACCAGCTGCAAGATAGTCAATCCACAAAAGGACCCTCAATAAGTGGAAGACCAGCTACATTTCTAAAGCCGGTATCATGTACTTTTCCCATGGTAAGCTCGTCTGGGTTCACATTCATATAGGCAGGTAACACAAGCTATCAGGTGACAAGGGAGTGTCCTGTCAGGGTTGGATCACATTAACCGTCACTTTTTCGGTCAACAATGATAGCAGCCACTAGTGCCATATCAGTGGTGTTATTATGGCCTTAATACCATACTCATGGATTTTGTTATATTCCCTTATCCATTTGCCAGTGTTTATAATTTCTTTCAAAGCTGGTTATTTGAAAGAAGGCATGACTAAAAGAGTGTGTACCTTACATTAAGATGTAGCTCATTATGATTAAAAGACAGGATACAACACTCTTTGTGACATCACGCTCCTACCATTGTGGATCCTGTGTTTCATAAATATTGCAGCATTGCCTGTGCTCCTCCATCTTTACCTTTGTCTTTGCCTCTGGGCATAAAAAGTGAGAGAAATGTCTTTTACATAGTGTATATAAAAAATACACTACACCATATATATATATATATATATATATATATATATATATATATATATATATATAGCCATTAAAATAACCCATACTGATTTCATACTGAGTCTTTATGGAACTCCTCAGTTCATCTGTCTGAAACAAGCCCCCCTTTCCCGCTTCCTTTCAGCCAACTTTCTTTTCATTGGCTGCCTTTCACAAACCAAAGATTTGAACGGCAGGTGGATGGGGCTTCAAATAGGTAGGCCCCTTATCTATGATATCATACAGGGGATAGGTTGGAAAAAATTCTGAAACAGAGCACTTAGAGATGGACAGGATCCCACCTGCGATTGCAAGACCACCAGGCACTCCGTGGGTTATTGTTGGGACCTGCAATTGATATACATGGCGCGGGGGAGAGGGACCAAAAGCAGGGATGCAGAGCTGGCTATCGCGTCCAGCTGTGAAGATAACAACAGAAACCACCATCATGGCTCCATCCAAACATCCCCAATGGCTCAGTGGAGTTACCGTGCTGGACCCTACACAGCCAGGGCTGCATCAAAGACTCGCGTAAGGGAAGAGGTTGTTGGCTCTGTGCTTATGTGCTTCAGGACTGGTGCCATGACAGTAGAATTATAGACAGTCACTGCTCACCAGACCTAAAGGCCTGGTCATTCAATGCAGGCCCTTCTATCTACCTCGCAAGCTGACAGTAGCCATAGTTATCATTATTTACATTCCCCCCCCCAATGCTAACGTTAACTCAGCACTCAACCACACACCCGGAGGATGTTCATATTGTTGCTGGGGACAAGGTATGTTTTACAGGACACTGGGCCATGTGTACAGTAACAACGAGCAGGTCTACAGAGCAACATGGCTCCCGCCCTAGGACAATCTGAACACCACTCTCTGGTCCTCATCCCTGCCTACACCCCCCTCAGGAAACAAACCCCTCCAAGTACCCAGGTCATTAAAACGTGACCAGATGATGCTCTCCTCCAGCTACAGGACTGTTTTGATCTGACAGACTGGAGACCTTCACTCAGTCTGTACTTTTCTACAGTTAGTGCTGTGTAGATAATATGACAGTGACCAAAACCATCTGGGCTTTTCCTAACCGAAATCCTTGGATGAAGAGTGATGTACAGGCTCTGATTAGAACTCGTAACGCAGCCTTCAGGCGGAGGGACAGTTCTCTGTACAGCACTGCCAGAGCCAACATGAGGCTGGGCATCAAACAGGCCATGGAGGTCATCAGGACAAGGATAGAGGCTTCTTCACAGACAACAACCCCTGTGAGGAGAGCCAACCAGGCCCTCATCTACTACAAATCAACTACAAATGCCAGAGCCCCCCCAACCCCTGACAGCAGCCTCAAACGCAGAGCAGTTAAACACCCTCTTTACTCAACCTGAGTAAAGAGGGTTCTTCTAGAAACATGAGGTCAGGAGGATGATGAGAGGCTGGGGCTGTGGTTAAAGCCTGCGCAGACCAACTGGCAGGGATCCTCACCAGGCTATTCCACCGTTTCCACCTATATGAATGCCTCCACTATCATTCCCATCACCAAAACGACAGCCTTGATGAGACCTATAGCCCTCATGTCTGTAGTCATGAAGTGTTTTGAGTGGATAGTGTCTCAGCACATCAGAGACGGTCTACTTCCTCTGTGTCCTGAGGAAGAATAACCTGGATCAGAAGCTGTTGCTGGCCTTCTACCGCTCCTCAGTGGAGAGCATGCTCAGGGGTGGTTGGTACTCAGGGCCCACTACTGAGAACAGGAAGGCTGCGCAGAGGGTAATTAACACAGCCCAAAAAAACCATTGGCTGCCCTCTGCCATCCCTGGAGGCTGTCACCAGATCCTCCTGTGCACATTTGACATGAATTTTCATAAGTGCAATTTCCAGTTATATCTAAATAAAAATTATTTTGTGCCTCAGAGAGCAGCTTCTGAGGAGAAGAGGCAGTAGCTCATGCCATGCGTTTTTAGTAGGCTCAGGTTTATGATGATGTAGCCTGTAATGTTCCTGACTTCAACATAGGGGTTTATGCTGCAGACAGCCTAGGAGCTATGACTGTAGCATCCAGGAAATGCAAAAACATGCAAATATGTATCTTATCTCCTTGCTTAGGAGCATTGCTTCTTGGTGAATCAAAGCCAGGCTAAAAGACACTGAACTGAATAATGAATTATTGAGTGCTTTTCCCCTCTTGTCACTTGCACTTGCAATCGTCCATGTTATAGAGGCACATTTTGAAGTGGTGGCGATATACTGTTGTTTGCCTCTCTGTGAAATGGTAGCTGGATACAGGCTCACATTAGGGTAGTGGTTCTGCTATTCTCTGTCTGAGAATATGTTTGTTTTGTTTTTAGTTTTTAATACTTCAAAATATAATCACATACTAGTATGTAGACATTTTCATTAACACCCTTCTGTTTGATGATGTGGACCTGGCATCACAAATCCATAAGTATCAGGACATCTAGTTGCGGATGCATTCAAATCACATCTAGACATGAAGAGTATTGATTCTGGGATTAGGGTTAGGGACCAGGAGTGCATCAGTGGAGCTGAACACTTTGCCCCATGTTTCCTTCACAACCTCATTAACACTGCATTGAGTAGAGTGGGTTAACTAAGTGTGTCTTTGATTGCCCAAATCTTTCCTGCTGTTATTATCATTGTCAACCATATTGCAATGAGCAAGAGAAAGCAGGACTTTCCTGCACAACACACTGTTTTAGTTATTTCTCTTTTGAACAAAGTATTATATCAGGATTACAAACAACTAGTAAATAGAAGGCATTCTGTTGTGGACTGTCCCAATGTAAACCCTGAGCTGCAATGCTGCGAGCTACACTCATTAGTTCTGACAGCATCTGTTTTTAGTAGTACTAAACTGCTGACTAGGGTCATTCTATAGAGATAGCTACAGCCTCTCTTTTACAGCTGGGTCCATGCTGTCTCGCCTACCATGGGCTCAGCTCCACTCTCCAACAAGGCAGTGAAGCCCCGTGGGCAGAACTGAATAATCTCTGCTTCTTTGTGTGTGTGTTATGTGAGATGTGCTGACAGCATGCTGCTGGGGTCTGCTACTTTGCTAAGTCCAGTAGTCCTAGTTTTCCCTGGTGTTATTGATCTCGGCCAAACAAGTGACTAAGCCCATAAACTCATCAGGAAAGTGTTTTCACAGGACAACACAGACTTCTATAGCTCCTTTTCTTCCGACAAGGAAGCTAGGTCCATGTTTTATTCTGTCTATTGGCAAAGTATGATATTTAAAAGATGTTCAGTTGGTACTAACAGGCCCAAACTGTTACAATAAAATTATAGTATTCTGCATACCTTGGTTGTAATGAGGGGTTATTTGAATTACTGCAGTGTGGCAGTATTATTTAAGTAATTGTGCTCAAATAGTACTAATACTTTTTAAAGTTTTCATCAACTGTTTCACACAAATTTTCCAATGTAAATCCAAAGCAGTGTGCTCAAAGATGCTAAAATGCTTAACAGACTAAGTGCACTTTGCTTGCGTGGATTCATCACTATGTAAAAACTGGCATCTTTACATAAATGTCAGTAAACCATTTGCTACTTTATTGATATAACTACTTTTTTGTGGCATAGTATCCAGTCTGAAGTTACTTAATTTAACAGCCCTAAAATGTCACCCTAACCAGTCAGCCGTGATGTGTGGCCATGGTGAAATACAAAAACAAACTACACTATAGAATACTGAGAATACAAGTCATGAATATTATTAAACCATGCCTAGCTCGACACAGTTCAACAATGGTGTTAATCGTGCTTGTGACTTGTCATTACTCCTGCTATGCCCATGTTTCCATTTTACTGGACCATTTGCTTTTTTTAGCAGCACAGCTGCCTTTTATAGTCACAGTGCTGATGATTTGCTGGAATGGACAGATTTGTAGACCTGGCCCAAAACGAGGTTTTTGCTAGTCTTATGAGGAATGATAAGAGGTTTGGAGAAGTGAAAGAAACAACACATGAAATCTTTAAATCTCCTCCATAAGCCATGGAAAGGTGTTAAAAGATAGATATAGCAAGTCCCCAATAGTACTGAGATTGGTGTCAAAGAATGAGGCTACTGGGACACAGACACAGTCTATTATCTACAGTGTCACAAATGTATCAAAATACCTTAACAGCTTTATCCAAATGATGGCAGAAGTGTGATATTAGCCTGTTTCAAACCTGCCAATCTTTGATAGGTTTGTAGGTCTCAGACTGATGTTTGCTGTCTGGTTTATTTTGTGTGCTAGAATTTGACTTTAGATCAATGTTGTTTGATTAAGAATTTGTTTAATCAAAATCAAGGCAAAGGTAGGAACCAAATAAAGGAGGTTTGCGGTGTGTGTGAGCCAAGTGTATGCACTGTATGGAATCATCTGTGTCCAGTTCATGCAACAGTGGTCCTGCACACTGCAGCAAGGAAACAACAGCATCACTGTATCACTGAACCATGAAAGCATCCAAATAAGTTATACCAAGCGTCATAATTTTCTGCACAGGTGAGGGCATGACTCATGGCTGTCAGATAATAGGAAGGCGTCAGGCAAATTTGCACATTAGCCTTCCTTTGTTATCCCAGACAACGTTGTCACATTAACAAAGCCGAGAGCCACAGAACTGAAAGCCTTGCGAGCGGCAACTGAGATTTATTTGACCCCATGGCCAATAAACAAATATAGCACTTCGAAATGCAGAAGAAAAACAGACAAACATGTTAATGCATTTATGGCAAAGCTCTGCTGCTGCTTAGATATCCCCCTGCGTTGTTCTTGTTCAGTGAGAGTGATATGGAGCTCAAGTACACATTTTAGAGCTTTCCCCGGAAAGAGGGGTTCACAGAAAGACAAACCTAAATCTGATTGGTAGCCAGTGTAGCGACTTTAAAACAGGGGTCATGTGAGCTCCCTTGTTCAAACGGGTCAGTAGCCTCACTGCAGACTTTTGAACAACCTTTAGATGAGCTAGCCCTTTCTTGTTTAGACAAGTGAACAGACTGTTACAGTAGTCGAGTCTTGTAGAGATAAAAGCATGGATTATCATCTCAAGTTCACTTGTTGACACGATGGATCTAAGTTTTGAAATGTTCCTCAATTGAGAAAAACAGGTTCTTAATATCTGATTTAAATGTTCCTCCAAAGAAAAAGCTTCATCAAAAATAACACCTAGATTTCTAAGGTTATGCTTCTGTGAGGAACCTAAATCACCCAGTCACTGTTTAATATCAGGTATTGCGCTGTCTGGTGCAATAATCAAAGTTTCTGTTTTGTCTGGGTTTAGCTGTAAGCAATTGTTGTTCAACCATTGTTTAATGTTGGTTAAACAGTCAATCAGAGCGGAGAGCTTATTAACTTTAGAAGGCTTAAATGAATGGTTTAGCTGAATGTTGTCAGCAAAAAGATGATAAGATAAATCTTTTTACATCAGGAAACTGCTGTATTATCTTAAAGGAAAAATATATATTAAAAACAGAATAGGTTCCAGCACGGAGCCCTGAGGAACTCCACATATGAGTTGATTACCTTTACAAAAATATTGAAGGTTCATTTAAAATAAAATGCCTGTCACATACTTTTTAAATGTACCTAACATAAAATATGTTCTATATTGCATTAAAAAATGTAAAAATTGTAAACAAACATGCAAAAAAAATCCGCATAGAATTCTCTTTGTGAGTATTTCACAAACGTTCATGAGGCCTGGCTGGCATATCGACTTTTTAAAGGACATTATCGTTCCAATAAGATATAGGCTGGGCTGATATCTTAAATAAACAATTAATTAATAGCTAAGCCACAGCTTGATTGAGTGTTTTCAAATCTTATTTAGTCACTGTTCAGATCCCTGAAGTGGCCTTTTAAAGCACTTAGCCACGGGTATTTAGTCCCTGAACATAATCCTTTTTAACATTGCCTCATTACACTGACTATGTAACATAAATGGAAAAGAATAGGTTAAAAAATAGGTGCTTAATATTTTTATTTTTAACTAGAAAAATCATTCATAACATAATGCTAGGGCACATGTATGAATACCACACCTGCTGTGCTTTCAGTAAGCACATCCTAATAAACACACTAATAAACAGGAGCTAGAGTCTCCTGTGCAGGATGGCTGTTCCTCCAAGGTGTTCGTTTGTCTGGAGTAAGACTGACAGGAGAGGGAGAAATGTGCTTCTTAGTCTGATAAAGCTACAATCAAGCATCAGTCTTCATGCGGTGCCTGTCTTAAACCAAAGGGAAAAAGTGATATCCCATTTGCTTTAATCTCTTGGTTACAGCACACTGCCAGGCAGATCTGCACTTTGCTGACACAGAAAGCCTTTGTATGAGCTTCTCACTTCCTCATCACAGCTTTAAGCCTGAGAACTTTTTTTTTTGTATTTGAGGAGTTCTAAATTAATGAGATCACTTAGAGAAATCCCTCTCCACTTCTGTTACTAATATTAGGAGGCCTCAATCCTCATCTGTTCTTCTTCTGCCTTTTTCTGTGTGAGGTGGAAGACGTGCAGTCAATATTAGATGTCTCCAAGGCGTCCTATAGGGCCATATACCTCTGCTGTTTGCTCACCCTTTTTTAAACAAGCCTTTTGTTCCTCACACTCTCATTTCCACCGTTCTGTTTCTCAGTGTCCTCCACTCGTTTTCACTCTCATTGCTTAGTTCTACATCTGTCTCCATCTTTGCTTTTCCTTACATCCCTTTTGTGTTGTTGCTTTCGTTAAGAGGGTCTCCGGGGTTCTGGCTGTATGGACTTTTTTCAGCATGTTTCTGACGTGTTGCATCCTACTCTGTTAAGTTTTCATATGCTACTCTGTTTGACACTCTCTATGGCGACACTAGTTAAAGCTCTGTGCGGCCTAGTTTTTTATAGCAGTCATACTGTAATGCATATTCAAGATATTTTGAAACCAAATTGTTCTCACAATGTCCAATACTGGTTTAGACCTGTGCCTCATTCACCAGAAAGGGTGACTAAAAGGTCTCTTTCAATACAAATGTGCAGCTCTTTTACTGCGCTGCTTTACTTGTGATGAAGGCTGTGTTTGTGTAGTGGGGCCTACCCCAAGAACTATATAACCTTCAATATATCATTATATATTAGCTCTAATGTATGCTGAATTGATTAAAGCTGGTCATTTGTTGGTATGCCAGTGAAAATGGTGTTCTATTTCTTTAGTTGCATGCAGGCTTAATAGCCCCAACTTCACTGTCAACCCAGTACTCTTGTGTTTGTGTGTTTTTTAAGCCCTACATTAAGAGCTGTTGTTCAAATTTTCAGCCTTTTGTTAACGTTTACACAAGTTTTTTTAAATGGTGGTTTAAGGTTATTTATACATGTGTGTGACCCATATACTGTAAAAGATATAAAAGATGGGTGTGGAGTGCTGTTTTGAAGCTCTAATATTGCAATTTGTTGAGTGTGAACTAACCGTATTTGGAGTGGATATAACCAACTTGGTTAGCAAGATGCGCAGATAAAGATACTTGCTAATTAGTGCAGACGTGGATAAAATAATACAAAAATTTTACTGACCAGAAAGCGGAGCACTGACTTCTTAAATAGTATTTTTGATACAATGAATGAAACAGCAGATCCAAAATGCTCCAGAAAGTAACAGCACAGAAGGATTTGGTGTGGAATTTGTTTTAAATATAAAAGTAACAAAATCCGGTACTAGTACTTTCAAAGGAAACTGCCTGAAAAAGGTCTGTGATGTTGGCATGACTCTTACAGTGATAATATGTTATAATTTTACATGGTATTTGATTACCGATTAGAGTTAAATGTTAAGGTTTCAGACATACTATCTGACATAACATGTTTGTTTATGATAGGGGCTCAGCTTGATCTATGCTAGAGAACAGGTAGACTGAAGTTAGCATGCGTGTCAATGAATTTAGCTTCAAATCCAGTACACTCAGCTTTTAGTTGTATTTTGGGTTTTACCAGGGTTTTCTTCAGGTTGGATGCGTTGCCATACCCAGCTTTACATTCTGCAATAAAGATGTTAAAGAAAGCATTTTCTGCACTGAGTTTTGAAAAGTGTAACCACACCTGACATATCAGTTTTTGGTTTGCCACCGCCACCATTGACCCACGTGTTTGTTTGGTTTCAACATGTCACAGGAGTGACCACACATCCCCTCGCTGTCTTTATTCCTCTAACCCCGGTGTGCTCTGAGGTTTGGAACCAGCTGATTTAGTGTGAAACGGTACTTTAGGAATGGCAGTGGATCATCTACCAAGGTTGGTAGATTGATCCATCGACTTCTTCCATCTACATGTTGAAGTATTCTTACTGAATGTTCAATTGAGCCCGATGCATCCATGTGTGAGTCTGTGCAAATGAGACTTTTATTAGGAAGTGCTTTTTTGGTCTCAATTTGAGAACAAAGGTGTTATATAAGTACCAGCCCATTTACCATTTAAGTTGGTACTCAAACCTACGGCTCATTGACAGATCAGTTTGATTGAATGGACACCTACTGTAGTAGACAAACAGTGGTCAGCACAGACATGCCCATCAAAAATAATGCATAACTTATATAAGACATATGTAGCTGAAAAATAAAAAGTTGTTATGAAAGGAAATTTCGATTGAGAGATGAAAACTATATTTTGTACAACGCTATAACCACATTTATTTTTCATAAATATTCTGATCTATGCTATGTTTGGGCCTTTTAACAGAAAAGATTAGTTTATGTGAAGTCAGTTTTAAGTGACAAATAAACAAACCACCATGTTGGTTTCATTCAGCCCCGATGTTGCCGCTTGGTTAGAACACTTAGTGTAAGCACTTAAGTGTCGACCGTGCTGGGAGAGCACTTAGCCTGCTAGACCATAAAAGACCACAACAAATGTAGTTCTTCAGTTTCACACCAAAAAAGGCAAATCCCTCAGCAATAACATGGATTATGAAAAAAGTCCTGCAGTCTAAAAACTCCTGTAGATAAAGATTTTTGCAGTGTGGTCTTTGCTTTCATGTTCTAAGTTTGTTATTGAAATCTGTAATAATAGTTAATTTAGGACATCATAAGATTCTTGTCAGATTGATAGAGCAGCTGTTATCTCTTGTGGAGTGTCACTGAATAGTAAACTCAAACAAGGTGCTTAATTGCATAGATCTGTGGCCTGTGAAGGAAGTAAAATGTTAAAGCTTTAGGGGTAGGAGTGCATGTTTATGTTAAATTAAGTTTTACAGCCCAAATGAGCATTTCCATATAAAGCCTGCAGGAATCCAGACACTCACAACCCTCTTACTGTGACTTGACTGTTAAATCAGAGTCAGAGTATTTCATCTACACCAGTTTTGGCTCATTGGCTCATCTTGCACATCATTTCTTTCCCTACAGTCGGCCTGTTTCTTCTTCTGCTGCTCCAAACACGTTTCTACTCCCTCCCTGCTTCACTCGTGCTTTCATCCTTCTGCTGGGACTTTGAGATGAGTTTGTTGATTGGATCAATCCCCAGAGAGCTCATACCTGGATTTCTTTTTTTACAGTATGCATCACCCAGCTGCAGAAAGCTCAGTAGAGAATCAGCCAATGAAACTAAAAAGCTGCTTCCTGCTGTTCTTTAATCTTGATTTATCTTTCTTTCTCCTCCGTCTCTGTGTGTATGTTTGACATTCTTGATGACTCCATTGAGTGCGCTGTGCGGTGTCGAGTGGGAAAAGCACAGATTGGAGAACTGCCTCTTTAACCTCTGAAGGAAGAAATAAACTTGCGGGAGGTTATAAATCTCTCTGATTAAAACCAGCTCCTCTTTGGCGGCCCTTTTCTGTGTGGGACTGGACTATGTGTGCTGTCTGTCATCTGAAGGATGCTCACAGACTGTTAAAATTAAAAACCCCTTAGAACAGTCATGGTAACCAACCCTCCCTTTCAGTCTGTGTCTCTAGCACACACACAACCATTACAAGGGAATGTATGGGTTTAAATTGTTGTGGGGGAGGCTTCAAAAGCAGTCTGAAAGGTCAAACTGACACTGACTTGTGGCCTTTTTTAATGTAGCCGGATCATAAGAAATACCATTATATAATTTCCATCTGTCTGGACTGCATAAGCTGTAAACTGAAAGAGGTTCAGCCTGACAGGAACTGGTGGTATCTTCAACATTTAAACTGCAGTACTTGTATTAATGGTGGGATTTGCTTAAAAAAAAAAAATCTAATACAGTTTTAATTTCTCTTTGCCCAAGGGAGCTATACATCTATACAACACTATGAATCGGTCCACTGAACCCAACCAGGCTAGCATCTTAATAAGGTCATTTGTCATTTTCTGTCTCTAAAGGAACATGTAGACTGATGTGCATGGGCACAATCACGGTAGTAAACAATCACAGCAAAATGTCATTACGCACAGATGGTATGTCTGAAAAAGTGCACAAAAAAAGCATCTATAGATAGACATTTGTCACTGTTCGGGTGCTACATCCAATGGAAGCACTCGTTTTTTGTTGTTTTTTTTTCTTCTCATTTCACAATGAAACCAAAACATGGTCGCAAATACCTGCAACTCTTTCTTATTGTTGTTGTGGGACCGAAAGCCTGTATTTGCTGCTCCCACTCTGGCTTCAAGTCAGATGGTGTGTGGAGATCAAATGCAAGCGAGTAAGACTTGATGGCACACTTGTCTGGACACAATATTTCACTACTTTAAAGGTAGGGAGTGAAGAGGCCAGGCAGTCAGGGCATGTGTTAAGTGTGCTTTTCAGGCAGCTGCCACCATCGCTGATTGCTCTGGCCCTCTTGGCCTAAGGGATTACAGCCCACACTCACAATTTCTATTCATGCCTGGGGTCAGTTATTCTATCACAGGATGAAAAATCCACACACCGATACATTTAGATGCTTGCAGTTTACTGGCTCCCGGTGGATTCATAAACTCAGAAGGCTAATTGAAACAGGAGCTAGATAATAAATCAAAGCGGTATTTCACCAGGCCTTGGCACATATATGACTTTAATAATCCAGAATGGTGATCACAGTTTAGTTGGTGTAAGCACATACGTAGAGAAACAGTGGCCTTCATCATCGGAGCTTACAGTTCACATACATACTGTTGTCACAGAGTTATTTTAGTTTCTTTGAGATCAGATCTGTTTCTACTTCATGAATTCTTCTCAAGGTGAAGTGAAAATGTTTACTTAAGACTTTGTTCTGTGTGTGAGGTAACTTGTCTCTTGTCCTGGGTTTTAAAATACTTCCCATTTGTTTAAAATGAAGTCAGTGAAGCACCTGGAGAAAACAAATTTTGGCAAATCACAGAAATTAAAAGATAAACAACAATGTGAATGTGAAAAATACAGATTTTTCTTACAGGAGTAAGGAAAAGGGAATTTGGTCAATAACCTCAAACAAAGCACAGTACATTTCAAAATATTCAAGAAAACTGCTAAAGGTGGAAACAACAAACTTGTTACACCACTTGAGGTAAAATCACTCTGTTGAGTAAAACCAGGCTACAAAGGTATGCGAGGATGAGATGTTAGCAGCTGGTGATGTGTTTAAGAAAACAAAAAACTCAACCCAGCATCGTGGGATCGCTCATTCATGTGAAAGGAAAAGCAAATGGTGCATTGAAATTACTGATGCGGTTATATATTCTTTGGCTATGGATTTTGGTGGAAACGATGGAAAAGGAAGACTGCAAGCAGCTGGTTAAACATTTGAAAATTTAGAAATCCCTGTTTTATGTATTGAGATGTTAATTTAACTTTTTTGTCTTAATTCTGTTCAAATATTTCTAACTAGTACATCTGCTGCTCTGACAAGGATCTTCTAGTTTCTGCTTTTTGGGGGGTTTTCTTTTCTTGTTGACAGGTGATATTGAAACCTCTTTTAACAAATTATTCTAAATTACAGGTTCTGATTTATTTAATGTTCTATTGAATTTTCTATTTCTATTTTTTTCATTCTTTTGTTTGTTTTTTTTACCTTTACAAGCAATCGTGTTTCTGTTTGAGCCAAGTTGATCTTATGTTTTGGCTATGTATGTCAGCTGGCTCCACACTGAAAGGAGCCATCCATCTATCCATCCATCTCCTTAACCCAGGTCTCACAAATAATCATTATTTTTACACCCAATTTATGAAGCTATTGAAACCAGATTTACTTTATGCTAAGTTGACTGTTTGAACACAAACCTACATGCACCCCCAAAGTTTTACTATAGTTTGGTTTGATCCCCATATGTTTAAGTGTTTTCTTGAAAGGGAAACTGTATTCTTTATTCTTCTCTGCATGTCTCTTTTTTGTCTCCATGGCAACCTGCTAGAGCATGGGGTCAGCTCTGCTAGCTTTGCTCTTGTAGCACCTCCCAGCTCTCCTCTCCTCTCCTTTTATACTATATGTGTATCTCTCTCCATCCCCCTCCTTGCGCTAAGATGATGAAGCGCTTTTAGATTTGCCGATTAAAAATGGATGCTTCTGATTCCCGCTCTCTCTTCATTTTTTAATGTTTGTTCTTCTTCTCTTTCTCTTAAAGCACTCTTTCCCCCTCATCGTCCTCGCTCTGCCTTTTTTTTATAAGTCTTGCTACATTCCTGCCTCCATTCATTAACATCTCACACTGTTTCTTCCTCTTTCCCTGATCTGTGCCCCCTTTTGTCTCAGTTCAATTTGTTTCAACTCAGCTGAGATAAGATCAATGCAGCTCAGTTCAAATCGGATCAGATCAGTTCACAATGAAAAATTCATTCAGCTTATCCTGACACATTTAAATCAATGCACTTTCAGTCGTCTTCATTAAGATGAAATCGATGCAGGGTTTGTTTAATTATAAGGTGAGGTTATACAACAACAAACTGCCTTCCTTTTTTTATTGTTGACTTCCTTCAGATCACATTTTGGGCTTAGGCTGGAACATCCAGGCTCTTCCTCTAAGTGATAGCATCTAAGTAATAGATCAAGAACCCTTTCTCATCTTTTTACATCATCTAGTAAATTCAAACAGCTCAACCTCGCTTTATTGCATGACTCACCATCTTTCCCATCTGAGCTAACTACAGTTTTAATGGCTTCACGTCCAAATGTGCCACCGTCCTTTGTCTGTCACATTTGTTTTGCTAATATGAGATGAATGGAGTATCTCTCAGGAGATTATGATAATGCATTCACGGTCACGAAGGGACGCCCGTTTGGGGGAAGCAGAGGTCGCTGCGTGCAAGTGCGTGTATGGTGGTGGGTAACCTTTCATTGTGCGTGTGTCCCTAGTGGAGATAAAAGTAATAAAAATGACAGGAGAGATTTTGGTTATTGATTGAGGTCCTTGTGTTCAGCAATATGCAATCATTTACTGGGTTTTCCCTGGAGAGATAAGTGGAGGTGCCCACGTATTTATGTAGTGCTGGTGGGTAACACTGGCCTTGTGCAATGAATGAATCAAAGAGGTCTAAATAAGCGTTTGCCAAGTGTATTTAGTTAATTGAAGCTTCTGAGTCTTTTTGAAATCCAAGGTCTTTTTTGAGAGCAGTGAACACGTCTTTTAACTCCAAATCCTTCCCTCTAACATGATGCTGATTAGGTTTCTGGTCTGAGTTGGCATAAATGGAAGCTGTGATAGACTTTAAATAGACTTATAATTTCTTTGCCAAATATTATGCAGTAAAAGCACCCTTGCTACATAATGTCAAAGGAGTCAGCGTCATTCCCCATGAATGCTTAGACGTTAATTATTTATAGTATTTCTAATCTGAGGTAAACTCCTTATTTATAGTCATTTTCGTCTTGTTTTTTCAGGTTGAAATATCCGTTGAAGACAAACAGCAGCTGAGAATAAATCCTCGGAGGTGAGTCAGAGATTGCTTCTGAGTATATTTTGACTGCTTGACTACATTTTCTCCACGATGTGCCAATTTACATTGTTCTCTCTTTAATGAGTGATATATTATTGAATTTAAAAGTAGCTTAGAGATGTAAAAAATCATTATATAGGGAGAGGTTTAAGCCATTAATGGGTAGCTAAGATTATGTCATTATGTAGTTGATGATATGGCAGCATGAGAGGAGACAGCAGTCTGAACGAGTTCTTTTTTTTTTTTTTTTTTTTTTTTTTTTAAATGACATCAGAAACAGCAGTATGCGACATTACGTGATGGCAGAGCTTCAGTTCATCCTTTGTCATTTTTTTTTTTTTTTTTTTTTCTATATATATGATGAAATTGTGAGTCTGAATGATGGTTGGTTCCGGTTATTCCAATGTGAGTGACATGTGACATTCTCGGGATGCTGACCCATTCTTCTTCTGTAAATGTGATTCAAAAATCTGTTTGTGTTACTCTTCTCTGAGAACAGGTTGAGCAAGTGGCTGCTTGTTCACATCATTTTCTTAACAATTGTGAAACATCTTTTGAAATGTTGATTTTAAATTTCCTCAGTTATTCTAATTGTCTATGTGTATAACTGAGAGAATAATGCTTCTACCTATAGAGTAGAAGAAGAGGGTCACCCAGGTTCAGTGACTATAAAACGTGCTTATGCTTTGCTCTTATTCACTTGTAATGCTACTGCAGCTACATGCTACGTGTGCACAATGATGTTACTGAATGTGTCAGCCAGCTTCTTCTTCGAATACCCCAGCCCCAGTTTTTGCTGATGGCATGTCTGTTCTAGTGCTTTTTTTCAGTTGGCATTTCTTTTTATATTTTCGTCTTAGTAATATGCTCCCATTGTGTTACGGTTAGTATCACTTCAAGGAGCTACTGCAGTTTTTGCAAAGCCATAAACTCCACTTGGTTGCAATTATACGCTAAATACATATTTTTTTCCTTTCTGACAGACGTATATATTACTCGAATGTATGACTCTAACAGACCTACAATTATAATTTGTACATACACATGACAGATCATTTTATGAACTTTATAAGCGGCTCAATCCCTGGCTGTACTTCAAATAAAAAGGTCAGTTAGCATAGATGAAAAGTGCTGAGTGTTGAGCATGACTCACAGCTGGCAGTGACTGATACCCTTTGCAGTCTTGGCTCTGCCCTGTTTGTATCTGCAGTGTATACAGGGAGTGCAGAATTATTAGGCAAGTTGTATTTTTGAGAAATAATTTTATTATTGAACAACAACCATGTTCTCAATGAACCCAAAAAACTCATTAATATCAAAGCTGAATGTTTTTGGAAGTAGTTTTTAGTTTGTTTTTAGTTTTAGCTATTTTAGGGGGATATCTGTGTGTGCAGGTGACTATTACTGTGCATAATTATTAGGCAACTTAACAAAAAACAAATATATACCCATTTCAATTATTTATTTTTACCAGTGAAACCAATATAACATCTCCACATTCACAAATATACATTTCTGACATTCAAAAACAAAACAAAAACAAATCAGCGACCAATATAGCCACCTTTCTTTGCAAGGACACTCAAAAGCCTGCCATCCATGGATTCTGTCAGTGTTTTGATCTGTTCACCATCAACATTGCGTGCAGCAGCAACCACAGCCTCCCAGACACTGTTCAGAGAGGTGTACTGTTTTCCCTCCTTGTAAATCTCACATTTGATGATGGACCACAGGTTCTCAATGGGGTTCAGATCAGGTGAACAAGGTGGCCATGTCATTAGTTTTTCTTCGTTTATACCCTTTCTTGCCAGCCACGCTGTGGAGTACTTGGACGCGTGTGATGGAGCATTGTCCTGCATGAAAATCATGTTTTTCTTGAAGGATGCAGACTTCTTCCTGTACCACTGCTTGAAGAAGGTGTCTTCCAGAAACTGGCAGTAGGACTGGGCGTTGAGCTTGACTCCATCCTCAACCCGAAAAGGCCCCACAAGCTCATCTTTGATGATACCAGCCCAAACCAGTACTCCACCTCCACCTTGCTGGCGTCTGAGTCGGACTGGAGCTCTCTGCCCTTTACCAATCCAGCCACGGGCCCATCCATCTGGCCCATCAAGACTCACTCTCATTTCATCAGTCCATAAAACCTTAGAAAAACCAGTCTTGAGATATTTCTTGGCCCAGTCTTGATGTTTCAGCTTGTGTGTCTTGTTCAGTGGTGGTCGTCTTTCAGCCTTTCTTACCTTGGCCATGTCTCTGAGTATTGCACACTTTGTGCTTTTGGGCACTCCAGTGATGTTGCAGCTCTGAAATATGGCCAAACTGGTGGCAAGTGGCATCTTGGCAGCTGCACGCTTGACTTTTCTCAGTTCATGGGCAGTTATTTTGCGCCTTGGTTTTTCCACACGCTTCTTGCAACCCTGTTGACTATTTTGAATGAAACGCTTGCTTGTTCGATGATCACGCTTCAGAAGCTTTTCAATTTTGAGACTGCTGCATCCCTCTGCAAGATATCTCACTATTTTTGACTTTTCTGAGCCTGTCAAGTCCTTCTTTTGACCCATTTTGCCAAAGGAAAGGACGTTGCCTAATAATTATGCACACCTGATATAGGGTGTTGATGTCATTAGACCACACCCCTTCTCATTACAGCGATGCACATCACCTAATATGCTTAATTGGTAGTAGGCTTTCGAGCCTATACAGCTTGGAGTGAGACAACATGCATGAAGAGGATGATGTGGACAAAATACTCATTTGCCTAATAATTCTGCACTCCCTGTACACTCAGCAAGTACAAGTAAGAAAACCTAGAACACTAGAATAAACCTTGTGGATGCTGTAACCTCTGAATAGCTACGACAACCCCATTAGCCTATGTGCGAGTAAACTCTATGGGCCAAAAGCTCAAGCTCGAAACGCTCAGTTTTAGACTGTTTTTTCTACTCTTGGCTCTGTATGCTGTCAGTAAGAGTAGATATCCCTAATATGGTTATCTCTGGGACACAGCACCACCCATAACCCTGGTCAACCCTTTTGTTTACAATGGGGAAGCCAATCAGAAGACAGCTGGTTTAAAAGGAGTGTGAAAGTAGCTGAAGTGCCCTATTTTCGACAATTGTTTTGAACTGTGAAACTGTGAATCATGTAAAGCTACTCGAGTGCAAGACATGAAAATTATTATAACAGATCATTTAAGTTTGATTTTGTTTAGAGTAGTATGGTTATCTGAGACATTCACAGGTCAGACACGTGCTATAAAAGGTTTTTTGGGAACAGATTCAAGTGTAAACATGGAAAATCCTTAAGGTCACATAATAAAAACAGCCAAAGTCCCCATAAATCCACAGCCTAAAAGGCCAGCACGGGTTAGTGTAATTACTCAGCAACTGTTTGAACACAGGGGATTGTTTATGACTGGATAAATAGCAGCCACATGTCCTGGCATCATCTGCTGCTCACCTGATAATCAGCACACTCCAGTGCACATGCAGAGGACACACAAACAGACAGGAGCGTGGTGCATTGATGCGAATTAACACATTCAGATTAACAGTGCAGGGAGTTTTACAGTCATTCTCAAGTAGTAATGTATAAATGTTAGAAGGCTGGAAAGAATGTGATTGCTTTTGTAATACTGAGCAAATACTGAGGTCCACTTAGGAACGTAAATCTGCATTGCAAGACAGGAAAAAAATAAATAAATACAAAATAAATAAATAAATACTGAGCAGCAAATATAATGGCTTGTGAGTGGCACAGCCAACAGGCCACTGCTATACAGCATTCTGGGGAGCAATAGTCTTAGTAAGTAGAGCACACTCAGCAATTACATAACACATCACTACAGTGTTTCCACCTTCCGGCACTATCATTGTTACCTCAATAGTCCCATGAGAGCCCTCTACTATATTGCAGTGAGCCATAATTTTAACAGTGAGTCATTATCGCAGCAGTTTATTTAACTGAAAAGAAGTCATGGAAAAGTGGTTTGAATTCAGTTATCGCAGGTTGCGATGATGGATCTCCTCTCCTCCCTGCCCTCTTCCTCCAGCTTCCTCTCTCCTCCTGTCCACCCGTCTCTATGAGTAATCCTTGCGAACAGATGGGTGGAGGAGAAAAAAAAGGGGCATGCCAGCTTGTTGTGCAGCTATAACACTGTCAATCAGTCCCCTCCCCCGTCCCATCCTGTCAACATTTCAGCCCGTTCCGCCTTAAAAATTTCCCACTTTCTTCTTTCTCCCTAATCATTTCATTCTCCCCTCCTGCCCCGATCGGACTGTCAGTTAGCCTGCCATCGGTTTGACAATGTGACTATTTTTGTTATGTCACCACTGCAAGAGCCATATGTGGGAATAAGTTAAAGGTGTAACAGTCTTGCCCCAAAGGATAAAAACAGCCACATGCTGGAAACAAAATAAATTATAGGACCCCACACAGTAAGTCATGTCAGAGTCACGTACCAAGGCCATGTGCATCTATTGATATCTTTTACCTAGCAGTAACCCCAGAGGAATACCAATGAATCTTGGCTCGGTTACAAGCCCAGCTGGGTTCATGCCCTGTCACATTGTAGCACTGTATTAGAATGAGACTGCCCATTGATTTTAGGGTCTGTTTTTTTAATGTCTAGTCTTTGCTTTTCAGTAAACACACTTTTTCACACTTTATACAGCCCCACCTTGAAGCTGAAGCCTCTGCAGTGCAGTGCCTTAATTGGTGTCAACTTATCTTTATTTTAAAACACTTTAAGATACATGATTTTAATGGTTTTCTGTGTAGTCGGAACCACTGTTTACTCTTCATTTTGCTAAATAAAACATTGCTTTTCATTTCATAGCTGAGAGATGGTGCAGATGATTTCTTTCCCATTTTACAAACTTAATCATTGATGGCAAAGACCTTGGCAATTATAGTAAATGCTTTGTGAAAGATCATTTTAGAATAAGAATACAGTGATTAGATGAAATGTTTTGGATTAACTGCAAAAAAGATGGATATTCATTACTAAAAATAAAGCAATTAAATGAGGCATTCATTGCATTTCATGCAGATCTTTCTGTAAATTATTGCAGCTCAAACTGACATTTATTGCAGTGAATGAACGAGTAAAATAATATGGCTATACAGGCTGTAAAATCTTTTGTTACATGATATCAACATATTTTTCAGGGTTATCGAGTTTTCCTCACACCACCTGTCACCCACACAAACACAAAAAAAATCACTTATGGATTGAGCCAGCACGGCCCCCGGCTCTGACTGAGCCCATGGCTTTTGACGAGATGACCTTAGACAGGCGAGACACTCGCAACTGATGCCTGCACAGACCCAACCAGGCTGCCGGCAGCCAGCAGCAAGCATGTCCCTATGCACACAATATTCCAGATATCACAGCCGTAAAATGTGACATCAGATGAAGCGAATTTTAATGACAGCCATCGTTAATAGCTTCTGATGAGTTATGCACGGATGAGAACCCCCCGTCCTTGTTTTAAGGCAATTATCATTTACAAAGCCTGTATAGTTTAAGTATATAAACTTGGTTTGATGGTACAACTAATATCGTCTGATGTGGGGTTTTTTTTTTCATGTTTCAATCTAAAAACAATCCCATTCTTAGTGCCATTAATCTTTTTGTCACAAAATGAACGTTGCAGTTTGTTTCCTTTGTTAGGCAGTGTGAATGATACCTTCAAAGTCCTCCCTAGCTATTTTCTCACTCTTTTACACAAATATGCCGGGAGCAAAGCTGTTAGCATTCACGTCTTGCAAAGGCAGGGCTCTTCTCTTTCCCTCAATAGGAAAAAAAAGGAAAGACAATAAGATACTCTTTTGCTTTGTTACAGTCAAGCTTTTATATCATGGGATTATGAGGGGTTGGATATGCATGGGAATTTACTTCAACAGGGTTGAATTTGAAAGTGGTTACAGGGTGGGGGGGTCAAGCAGATTTACAGCTTATGTCCCCTTTTATGCAAGACAGATGTACAAACTGGCCAGTAAAACAGCACAGAATGACATTACATAAGCCTAGTTTCACTTTGACTGCTCATTCATAAATAGACCTGTTGTCGACAGCTTTAAAGGCTTGTAAGGCACGATGTTTTAATCCTCAGGCAAACAGCGACCAACCAGTGATAATCCCAGTATGAAATACGGGGGGGCTCAGGTGACACTCACCAACCCATTCATATATATAGCTGCTATGAGTTCGATCACTTCATGTCACCTGCGTGCTCCTGCACACTAGCACAAAAATCACAATTTTAAACAGCACAAAGCTAAAAAAAGAAAGCCAAGACCATCAGTCAGTGTGCCATGCCTTTCAATGACATGAATATTCAGATACCTCAGAGGCAAATAAGGAAAAATCTAGTTGTGCGTGTTTATGACTAAAAACATACAACTAGTTTTGTAACTCGAGTGTTACCTTTTCTTTTATTTGACTTTAGCTTGCAGGGGCAACCATGGTTCAGGGGGTTGGGAAGCTCATCTTCTGACCGGAAGGTTGCCAGTTCGATCCCCTATTCTGTCTGTCTCGGTTGTTGTGTCTTTGTACAAGACACTTCACCTACCGCCTACTGGTGTTGGCCAGAGGGGCCGATGGTGCGATATGGCAGCTTCGCTGCTGTCAGTCTGCCCCAGGGCAGCTTTGGCTACAACTGTAGCTTGTCTCCACCAGTGTGTGAATGAATAGTGGAACTGTAAAGCGCTTTGAGCGTCGCTATATAAATGCAATCTATTATTATTATTATTAAACTCAGTGAAAATATTTCAAAATGTGTGTTTGGTTTAAGGAAACACAACTGTGTCTATGTGACCATATAATGATCATACAGTCACACAGCCTGCATATGTATCATTTATGGTTATGCAGATGACACCATCCCTTATAAATTGCGTCATTTCTTGGACCAAGCAAAATTGATTATAAATCCATTTCCAAATTAATATTGAGTATCAAAACCAGGTCTACTTGTACCGACGTGTATTAGTTTCTGTCATCACAACAATACTGGGTGGCACTGTGGCTACATCTTTTATTTCTGGAGGTGTGACCTTGTCCCCTGCCATTTCAGCATTATCCCTTTAGTAAACAACAGGAAGCACAATGGACATGGCGTGGCGCATGCTGACCATCAGCACTTCACAAAGCCTCAGAGAAAAGCAGGCGCTGGGGCATTCTGCGGATGGTGCTAGAATAACTGATCCTAAAAGGGAAGACCCACACTGTGTGTATGTGTGTCCGCATGCAAAAGAGCATTAGATAGTTTGCTTTGATTAGTTATCTGCGTGTGATCCGGTTTGGGGGCTATTGAGGACAATGGGCCTGCCAGGTCTGTATTTTGACTGTAAAGAAGTGGTGTTAGTGTAATGAAAGCTCCCTCTACATCAACTTCCAAATAGCAGATAGACTCATAGATAGTCAGCAGTTAAATGATGAGGCTTTGATGGTGAAATCAGGGTAAACAAAGCTGGGTAAATCCTGCTGAAATGCTCTTTGGCAACAGACAAACTGCTCACTGCTTAAAAGTATAAAAATTATATATATGTATGTATATGTATACTTACTTATACTCCCTATCTTCCAAGTATACGACTGTGTGCATCTTAAAAATAGTGCATGTTACGCAAGGTGAGGTGAGGAAATCACTGATGTGGCCTACTCAAGATAGTCTTGGTTGGTAACCTTCAGCAGTGTCAACAGCATTTCACCCCTTAACCTGTACGCCTCACCTGAAGATGAGGAATAGTACCTCTTCACTTGCACATCTGCCATTTTGGTTTTAAGATGATCTCATGAAGAAAACAGGAGAGTTTCTTGGGAACTGTTTCCTTCCTTTTGTGATCTAATAACTTTGAGTGGGTAGGTTGGGGTGGTATTTATTAGCTTTGACTTTATGGATGTCCATTTGGCCATTTCTTTTAGCTTCCTTCTTCCAGTGCTTTGGAATAGGCAGTCAAGATGTGGTTCAGAGTGCATGGGCCTGCACTGCTTGCAGAATGGATAAGGCCCTAGGTTGGCAAGAGGTCAACCACAGCACAAAGGATTGAGGTCAAATTGGCCATGCCAGTGGTTCATCCCTGTGCAACTACTGCCCCTGGACGGAAACTGCTCCCTCTCAGATTCTCCGCACCACAACAAGCCTCCTGATTTCTTTCCTATAAAAAATTTACACGCACACACACATCAATAATATCTCATAGTAGGGGTGCAACGATACACAAAATTCACGGTTTGGTTCAGTTCGATACTTTGGTGTCACGGTTCGATATTTTTTCGATACAAAACAATGTTCATGCTTTTTTAATTTGTCATTTATTAAAATTATAAATATATTTTTTAACTCAAACGTACAGTTTTTAAATTTAATGTTGCTGAAACAACAAAGGGATAAAATAATAAATCTATCTGATTGAGAAATCACTCATCTTTGGAAAAGAGAGTTTATTACAGAGTAATGGCTCTTTCCAAAATAAAAGCTATACTATACGCTTCTTCTGGGCTATATTCTCAGCAGCATATTAAACATATCAGGTCCCCATAAGGAGAATCATGTGCTAACGGCTGTCTAAATGACTCGGGTAAAGTTTGTATCATTTGTAGCATGCGTGCTTGTTGTTTTTGTCTGCTTCCACTTGTCTTTGCACTAGGATGCTGTCGGTGTAAATGTGCACTCATATTCATTGTGTTCCCACTAGTGCTGTCAGCGTTTATCTGAAATGACGTTAACGCCACAACACAGCAAATCTCCACTGCGCTCAGTGGATCTGCACTCGACAGTGCAGCCTAGGTGGAGTAGTCGAACGCAGATCCACTGAGCTCTCAACACAGACAGCATCGTCAGAAGAAAAGTTGATAAAATAAATTTAAAATTTTGTATTGTTCGATACATATGCTTACCAAACCGAAAGCACTGTATCGAACAGTTCAAAATCGATACGAGTATCGTTGCACCCCTATCTCATAGGTATTTCATCAAATCCGTACCAGTTTGAATTTTTGTGCTTTTCTTCATTAAAACCTGCAATTGCATTGCATAGCTTCCCATTTGTGATGGGATGGGATTATGACCGGGACCGAGTACCGAGTACTGCTTCACCTTACAGTCCAAGCAAAGAGAACTACAGTGAAGCATAGATAAGTAAAGTAAATAATTCTAGGTTCTGTAAAAAGATATGAGAGCGTGCATGAATAGCACCTCATCTATCAAAGCTGATTAGTAAGGCAGTGCTACCAGTTATTTTTCTTCCACTCACAGTCGAGGCCTTGCCCCAAAGAACAGGCAGTTCATTGTCATAGATCGGCTAGAGAGAGAGAGAAATAGAGAACATGAGTCGAGCAGTCAGCCAATAAGATTATGAAAGTGACAGATACAGCACTAGGAGTAGGTTGGTGTTTTTAACACGAGCCCTTTACTCAGAAGACTTAATAGGTAAGTGTCTCTTTCATGGTGTATCATTACATCTCTGGCTTATTTCCAATACCGTAACTTTCCTCTGGCGTTAGTGTAGAATAGTCTGTAGGATTTATCTATCTGAAGGAGCTGATGGAGACCAAACCTGAGCTACAAGGATAATGATCATTGATCTTTTTCTTTAAGATGGTATCATTTACCTCAGGGACAGAAGAGCCTCTATTGTTTGTCACTGTTTGGTCTAAAAATTTGGGTTCACAGGCTGTTTATGTTTTAGTAGCTAAAAGGTTACAAAAAAAAGGTTGTTAAAGTCTAACAGTATCACTGGATTATGTTTCCTATATGATAAATTAAAAAGATACTATTCCCTGATAGACTGACACCAGCACTTGCTTTTCATCAATGAATGCAGCATCAGTTGTGAAGCTACTGCAAACCACTGAGGTAAAGTTCTATCCTCAGGCACTGGTAGCACAAAAGCAGTTGTTTGGTATCAGCCTGCACTGTTTTTGTATTTAGTTACAGGAAGCTGTCTCTGTCTTCCTTTTTCTTTTCTGGAACTTGGAGTAATATATTTCAGCTGCTGGTATTATTTCAGTATCATTTTTTATATGTTCATTGATGTTTCTAAAGGATTTCACTCATATAATTATTGTACATCTGGGTACCCACATTGAAATGACAGTATAAACTCTGCTTTCACTGACTGGAAGAAACGCAGAAATCAAAGAAAATGTATCTGATGTCCATTCTGATTACATGGTGAACTGCGGCTTTTACTCTACAAACTGAACGTATGTTATTGTGATGTCAGCTATGTAAAAAGAGTGAACTATCTGAGTGCTGAGCTACAGTACAGATGAGAGAGCATCCAGTCTAGTCCAGTCTAGCTGAAAGCAGTCTGACTCAGTCTATTGTTCACAAATATCTCTGTCACTATGATTTGATGCGACTACAGATGATTGTGTTTTCTGTCCCTCCCTCTAATTCTCTTCCCGCTTCCCTTTTCTGCCTCGCTCATCTCTCTAGTCGGGCTGTCATCTCTCAGTGTCTCTCAGTGTGACTGAGGGCTGCGTAGTGACCAACTTAGCAAGTTGCTTCAGGGTTTACGAACTAAGAAGACTGTTGGGTTTCTGTCAGCTGCCCTCACATCATGAAATGTTGACTCTGGCTATGATGACTTCTTTTGTCGAGGGTAATTTGAGTGAAAGTAACCAGGAGTTCAGTATCAATCAGCAAGTCCTCCAACTGTATGTTGCAAGTATTCATATAGGTCATTTGTTGCTACTTCCGTTGGGGTAGAGGAGTGACACCAAACCCTCAACCTGGAGACTGAACTTTCATTTGAGATCATTTGTAGGTTATACTTTCTCCCATTTTTACTTGTTTTATTAGATTTACATATAATAATTGCTTAGTTAAACACTTATTTACCTTCGGATACCATTCCATCCATCCATCCATCCATCCATCCATCCATCCATCCATCCATCCATCCATCCATCCAGTCTCTTCCACTTATCCTTGTCTGTCGCAGAGATAACACATGGAGACAAACAACCATTCGCACTCACATTCACACCTATGGGGAATTTAGAATTACCATTACTATTATAAATTATAATTACAACACCAATGCATATTTACTCTTACATCACTACACCCGGAGGATCTTCTTCTTCTCCTTTATGAGTTGCCACAGTGGTTCCATCACACTTCTTCTGTCACACTAAACCTCTGCATGTCCTTCTTCACCACATTCATAAATCATTTCTGTGGTCTTCCTCTTTTCCTTCTGCCCAGCAGCTCCATATGCAACATCCTTTGTCATTTGTCCTAACAGTTAAAATAACAATCCACATAAAATACTTATAGTGTGGTTTTTCAGTGGGAGAATGTCACTAATCAGTACAAATGGGTAAACTTGAAGGAGTGAACTTGATATCATATAATATACCTCATAAGTTAGCTTGGCCACTATTTGATTCTCCCAAGTCCAGAATAATCTTTTTTTTGTTTTTTGTTCTCTGAATCAGGTGTGTTCTCACTACTGGTAACATTCCCTTTAGTTTTGGTTAGAGGCACCACATGACACGCCCTGGTTCGCTCTCAATTCTATGCTAAATATGCTAAATAATACGCTAACTCTCAAAGCTGGGTAGTTTACCAAAGCACAGAGATAAGAAGCTGTGTGCTCATAGTGAGAGCACTTTCAGTCCTCTTGACTCTGGCAAGAAGGCAAGCAAAAAGTTGTCAAAATCAAACTATTTTCAGGTTGCTAACGGTCAGTGTTTTGTGTACATGGATACAAGGATCTGTGTTTTGTTTTATTATATACACGGAACACTCTTTTCATTCACTCTGAAGAAAAAAAGGAGTACCTTTTGCTTGAAATGCTTCAAATATCGAGTATTCTACAGTAAAACTAAACCGATGAGATAGTGAAACTATATCTTGCTCGTGGGCTTGGTTTAAGAAAGAATTGGAGAACACAGTGATGATCAGGCTGAAAGAAAAGAGGAAAGGATAGAGTGACCAAGAAGGAAAAGGCAGAGCCTTAGGGTGACTTTTTTGACCTGTGGACTTCGACCTTTGAGTCAGTAAGAAGAGAAAAAAAGAAGGATGAGAGATGACTTGCCTACTAGCCAGTCATCCCACTCATCCTCCATTGAGTCCTCTTTGTTTTCATCATCTTTGGCTTTTTTGTTTGGAGCCTCTGAAAAAATGAGCAACGAGAAACTATTTTTTCCCATCTAGCTTCAGGAAGAATGTCCAACTCTCTACATGTATGTGTGTAATTACACTATTATAAGCATCTTTGTGTGGATGAATCTCCTGCCAGAGAAATATCTTCCGCCACGCTGCACAGTACAGCCTCGTGGCTTTAATTATGACAAATTCAATCACATTCGGTGTTGACTGTGCAACAAATAGGTTCGAAGGACTGTTTGTCCTTGTCATGCAAAGATTGAGAGTTCAGTTTTATTTTACATGATCACGCAAGTTAAAGTTTCTGTATTTACAGTGTCTAAGCACTGTGCCAGTTAGACCCAAGTGAGTTCTAGCAGTAGAAATATGCAGATGCTGACATTTTACGCATGTGTGTGTTTGTGTCTATGCTTCACTATGTCATCTGTGTTGTCTACCTTTTTTTTTTTTTACCCTGCAGGCAATCTTCACTCTGGAGATGTGACTTAGGTCAGATATAAAAGCTGATTTTTCTACACATGTAAAAATCAGTTGTAAAGCTTGTAACACTCATTTATTAACTAGCATGCTCTTTTGTCATCTTATATATGTAGAAGAGTTAAAGTGTAATAATCTTAGAGCCAACGCAAACTGGGCTTTCCCATGAAAAAGTACTGTTTTAAATATTCTAATCAAATGCACAAACTGATTAACTGATGTTTCATTTGTTTTTTAGTTTTATAGTTAATATCAAGTGAGAAAACATTTTAATAAACTGAGAATTTATTTGAAGGCAGTTGATATTTAATTATACACTACATGTATACTGCAGAGCTTCGTTTGCTGATTTAGCTGCGTTGTGTTGTTAGCTTAATTAAGCTAAAGGTACTTTTGTTAAATACTTTTTTACCAATTTAGCAAGCAACTGAATCTTGTTTCCTCACATTTCTCAAATGGTTACATGGTTTAAGGGTCATTGTTTAAGGCTATTTTTTTTCTATACTAAAGAATTCTCTTTCAATTCTTCAGCATAGAAAACAGTAGCCTAGCGTAATCCGTAGCCTAGCTTAATGACAAATCTAAAGAGCGTGCTATTGAATGCCTAGTGAATTAAATCTGCTATGCTTAAAATGTTTCTTAAAATTTGTCTCCCCATATTAAAGGAGAGGAATAGGATGGTAAAATGGATGATTTAGCGTATTTCAGTCTTCACTCATGCTATAGGTATCTTAATTTCAAACCCACGTTGAACATTCTCTTCATTCTTGGTGATTGATTGATTGATTGATAATACTTTATTCATCCCGAGGGAAATTGGGTTAAGGCTGCCAGCCGTGCCAGCGCCATCCTTTCTCTTTTTTAATCATTACCTTTTAGACCAAACTACTTCTTAAAAGCTTCAATCACTTTTGAATGAACTCAGGCTCAATGTGTCTCTGTGGGAAAATGCTCCAAGGTCCAGCACAGCTCAGCATGGCTAGTGACACTGTGTGGGAGGCCATTACTGTTATAGCTGCATGGACTATGATTGTAATTAATCTGAAGATAGCCCATTACATTTGCATGATCATATTGCCTCTCTCCACAATGAGTTTCAAAGGTTTTGTTGTGTGCTTCTTTCTCCCTGGTGTCTCTCCTCTCGACTAATTTGTGAGAGGAATATCCAATAGGACGTGTCAGCGTAATTAGCTGTGTCCTGAGGTTGTATTAGCTCACACTCTCTGCCCTGTCACAATAGTGCACAACACTTGTGTCAGAGTCATTACCATACTTTTTCATATCATCAGACATGCTTCCTGTCCCGCAGAGTAGAGATAGCCTGAAGCAATGAGCCTGAAAATTTCACCTTCAAATGCCTCTGAGGACCTTAACCCCCTTCTGTCAAAATAATATACTGATGTGTTTGTGCGCACTGCTCATAGAATAGTGTGTATACAGAGATGCATGTGCTGGTTAAGAATAATCAACATGTCAGGATGCACGAGACATGGATCCCTTATTACATATAACTCATGTGTTCTTCTCATTTTAATCTGGTTAAGAATTAGCCATATAAGTGACTCTGGAATTCCATATACTTGTCTTTGTGATCACAACTGTTTTATCACATGAAACCTTTTGGGGGAAATCATATGATCCCAATGGTGATATTTGTTTGCCAGGAGTCAAAACATTATTGTGTGGGGTATAAGAAGGTTTTAAAAGTTCTGCAAAGCTTTCTCACGCCATGACTACAAACCTGTTAAATCCGGAACTCAATTAAATAGAACCTTTATGCTCCAGCTCCATATAGCCATATCTATTCTGGACTACCTCGCAATTCCCCACATGGAACTCAAAGTAAAGCACGAAGGAATTTTCCATGAAAGAAAAACAGGATCATGATTTCAGTTCATGCACACTGCATAGGACATGAAGGGGAAAAATGTTTGTTTTTGCATAATGTCCTGTTCCCCATGGCCCAGTTTAGAGCAGCCCATTAATTTCAACACAATTCTGTGTGTTTGTGACGGCTCATCAATCTGCATCTATTTGTTTAGAACTACGCAACAGTAGCCGAGGCTCATGTTTCATGTGTAACTTGATATATATGACACACTGGCAACGATGGTGCTTCTAATGTGATATGTATTTGCATGCATGTGCCAATCTGTGTGAGGCTATATCTGCAGCAGAGCTGCGATCGTTCCAGCCCAGTGCACTCACATGCCATATGTTTACAGGCACGCACGTGGTAGGAGGGACATCTCAGCAGTGCGCATGCTATGTTTGAGTGGCTATTTTGTCTGGAGGTCAATAAGATGTGACTGCAGCTAGCGCCAAATAAGTCAACACAAACTGCCCAAGCATATTAGTCTGTGTCTGCTTTTTGGAATATAACACCCAGATGATTAATTCTGACAGCACCTACACTCGGAAGCTCATTGTGCCGGGCCAGTCTGTCTCGCTGGCATTTTCATCAGAAGAGAAAGTAAACGAAATGAAGAAGGACAGATGCATGCACACTGCTAAAGTTGTTTAAGTTGCAAGGATGGGAATCCGGTTTGTTTGGACTTCTCCTGCCAGTGTCTTAGCCTATGCATGACTATGAGTCACTTGCCAAGCATGACTCTAGATACCCAACTTTGGAAATAACCTCACAGAAAAACTAAAGTAAACTTTCCATTGTAGTACAGAGTAAATATTCAGCTCTATTTACCTGTCGTTCATTTGAATGGATGGACTCACATTATTTAACCATATTTGTATACATCTGAGGATAGTGCGTGTGCACTTGTTTTTTGATTCTGAAATCTTTTTTTGCCATTAAAATTGCTGAGACAAATCTCAGTAAGTTTTTCTTAGTATTTTTTATTCCTCTGTGTAGTGCAGATTCAGACTTCTTCACGCTGTCTACAACCTTCACCTCTGTTGGACCTAGGGGAAAAGGTTTGCACCGTGCCACTGACACACCTGAGCATGGACAGGAATAGGAAGTGGGTGCCAGGCTTCGGAGCTGTGCTGCTGACACTCCTAAGTCACATGACTTCAGCACTTGAAGTGCCTCTTGATCGTAAGCGTTGCCCTTTACATGCTCTGTGATTGTAAGACTTGATGTTACGCTTGCATAATTCTTTTCAAACTAATGGAATTTCAGTGAAATACTTTCATATTGTGGGATAAAGTGAAGATATTTTACCTCATGAAAATGTAGCAATAATCTATTTCTATTCTATCTATTCTATTTCAACTTTGCATGTTTCAGCATGGTGTTTTGCAATGAGATTTTAAGGATTTCTGTTTATCTTGATATCACACAATCTGTTTGAACCGTTGAACGTCTTCATCTACTTTTCTAGCATTTATTGCACCTGCCTTTCTAAACATCCTCCCCTCAAAAAGTGTGCAGGCTCAGTCAAATGCTTAAAAGTACCTGAATCTATTTCACCTGAACCTGTTGTTTAGTCCTTGCAAAAACTAACACCTTTCCTCAATATTCTATTACTGTGGTGTGGCATGTCATGGTGGACAAAAAGCTAAAGTACTGGAAGGATGTAAGTTTCCCCAAACACTGGTGTGGTTTCTGGTGTGGAGTTTTTTAATATTTTGGCGAATGATGTGCATGCACTTATTTCAACACTGTAAAAAGTGGTGCTTTGTAGATGTGATGGTAAGCTGCATGGAGTGTTTCATCTATAAATGTCTTGATTGTCGCTGCTTGTTGCATGCTGCTTGTACATCCTCTGTTTGAACACATTCAGCATTATTCAGCACATTCGGGTTTTGTTGTGCTGTGTATCTAAACTACGCTTCTTTTGGGGTTTCTTCAGTGCCACAGCCCCCTACTATAATATTACAGTCCCCAAAGGATTACATCTTTGATCCACGCGAGAACATTGTCATCCACTGTGAAGCCAAGGGGAAGCCTCATCCCAGGTGAGAGAGTCCCTGCAATGCCTAATGAATGATTTAGTGTCAAATTCGTAATTCAAATTTGCCTGACACATGAATAAATGTGCCATAACATCTTCTTCTGCTCCATGTGTTTCCTTCATGGCTCTATACTTCTTGGTTCTAGCTTCTCCTGGACAAGAAATGGGACTCACTTTGATGTGGAGAAAGACTCCAAAGTTTTAATGAAGCCCGGTTCAGGAACTCTGGTCATTGATATCAGCAGCGAAAGGGCTGAAGCTTATGAGGGAACTTACCAATGCATAGCTAACAATGAGCATGGCACTGCCGTATCTGACAGCATTGTCATCAGGCAGTCCAGTAAGTCTTCTCTTTGTATTTAAATGCATAAGCTCTAAAAGCTTGGGCTTTAAAAGTGACGACTAGTTGAGTACAAATAAATATTATCCACTCTGCATTAACCTCTTGGTGTTGATGTTTGTGACTCACAGGGTCCCCCTTATGGTCAAAGGAGAGAAATGAGGCCATCATGGTGCAGAAGGGGGTCTCCCTTGTGCTGCAATGTCGACCCCCTGCTGGGCTGCCCCCTCCTGTCATCTTCTGGATGGATAATAGTGAGTCGTGTGTACATATTTGCAGACATATAAGGTGCAATGACTAAAGAATTTCACCTTCACCAACAAAAGATTGGGTCAATCCTTTCTGACCCATCTCATTTCTGAATGTAGTTGATAAAACAATCTTGTGAGCTAATGGAAGCTTTTTGCATTGTTAAGTTGCTTGTCTCTCACCCTCCCAGACTTTCAGAAGCTACCACTGGATAAACGAGTGTCCCAGGCCCTGAATGGAGACTTGTACTTTTCCAATGTTCTCCCAGAAGACACCAGGAGTGACTACATTTGTTACGCTCGCTTTCCTCATACACAAACCATCCAGCAGAAACAGCCGATTTCAGTCACTGTCCTGGACAGTAAGTCAAAACTGGTTTAAATAAGCAATGGATTTCTCCTTAAAGAAGCCAAAAACTCAATTACTTAAATTAAAAAAGTACCTTTTTCTGAATTTCTCACAATATTTTCTACTGAGCCAAGCTTAAGTCAGCTCAGCATAGATTTCCTTATATGGTCATCTCACATGAAAAGGCAAAGTTTACAAGCACTTTCTGTTTGTGGAAGCCAGATTAGGGGCATCCAATCAGAAAAACGTAGGCTTTTTAATAGGAAGGAACTAAAACGACTTGTTTCAAATAGAAGAGGAACTGAAGGGTTTTTAAAACCATGCAAAGCATCTCAAATGGAATCCTAAACTATGAAGCTGTGCAGCTAGAAATAACTATGGAGCTAAAAAGGTCTGGTCTAAGCTTGCACAAGTCATTTCCAGCATTTCACATTTGAAAACTTTCAGTTTTTATTGTAAACTGAATATTAGTATTTTCTCCTTTGTCAGACACCCTTTTACTTTACAACTTCCTTACTTCACTCTTGCAAAACTGTTGTAGATAAATGTTAGTTTAAGTTTGTCTCCCCTGAGCTCTGTAAGGGCTTTGATTTTATAATGTCCTTATCTCAGTCTCACTAATAATAATTGTGTAATTATTTTTATTTTATTTTATTTATTTGTTGTTGTTGTTGTTTTTTTCAATTATGGCTTTGGGTGACACACATACTTTGCTTTACAATGTAAACTAGGAAATGCATTGCATTTCCTAGTTTTGCATGCTTATGATTCTCTGTTATATTACAGTGGAAACAATGAATGAGACTCTGGCTGCTTTATACAATATCACTGATTTCTATAGTGGTGAGTGCTGGTTTATACCCATTCAGCCCCCTTCAGTGTGAACCCGGCCCTGTTTTTACTGCCCTGCATAACCATATCTGACTTACACACTCACTCACCTTTAACTTGGCCTCAATCCCCTCCTCTGTAAGTAACACTTGCCCTTCCTCAGGTTTCTCCTACTTCATTCAAATTAAACGTTAATCAGTACAAACAAGATACAAAGTGTGATACGAGGTAAAATGCAACTCTATCAATTAATTGTTACTGACAGTTTGTGGCCTTTAAGTAATTATCTATAGTCACAAATTAAAGAACATTATTATGTTAACATTATTTTTTATGTAACATTGTTCATCTCCACCTTGTGAAACTTGATATGGATAATTTGCCATTTTCTGACCTTTCCTGCAAATTCTGGTCCTTTGGTATTTGAACCCTGTATCAAAACATGCTGGCACTGTTCTCTTGACCAAGGCTGGAGTCAGTCCAGCTGTGCATTTATATGCATGGGTTGTTTACTTAAACAAATGCTCAGGTCTTTCAAAGACATCCCCTTTGCTCTGGTATTGTCTTTATGCTGTAAATAAAGACTTTCTTTTACATTCTACTGAACCATCTCTCCTATCCACAATTAGTTTTTCATCAACACTACATTTTCCTCTTCCTTTGCCCTTTGAAAATGTAAATCATCCCTGAGGTTTCTGCTCTGTTTTATAAGAAGAGCAGTGTTAAAGTATAATGTTTTGGTCTGTTGCTGATATGGTCTTGTGCTCTGACCTGTTCAGGCAGCCCAGAGGGCGAGCGTCGTCCTGGTTTTATGCTGCCTCTCGGCACCACCAGCACCAAGATGGTTCTGAGAGGGCAGACTCTGGAGCTAGAATGCATCGCTGAGGGCTTGTAAGTTGGCATATGCAGTAACTACTCTAAGGGTTTATGTTTACTCAAATTAGTGCCGCAGTGTCTGAAAGAGAAGAAAAACTAACTGACTGGAAGAGTTGTTTGCTGTAATCTCTTTTCTTCTGTGATAGGCCGACTCCAGATATCTCGTGGCAGAAAGAAGGAGGAGAGCTACCAAGCAACAGAGTGTCCTACCAGAACTTCAAGAAAACACTGAAGATTTCTGATGTGAATGAAAATGATGCTGGCAACTTCCGCTGCGTAGCCACAAATAACTTGGGCACTGTACACCATACCATCAAGGTCACTGTCAAAGGTAGGCAGATCAGCTCAGTCATGTTACTGATGCCCTTAAATTTGTTTTACAGTATTACCATATTTTATTCTGAACCCCAATTTTTATTCATAAATGCATTCTAATGCAAGCAGATAAATACACATTTGAATCTTCCATTTATAGAAACAACCAGTGTCTTCTCTCCTATATTACGTTGAAAGCTAAAGAAAGATTTATAGTGATAGCTTGTCAAGAATTTCACTGAGCATTTTCAGTCTTGTTCATTATCCCCAGCGGCTCCTTTCTGGGTCAGCATTCCAAGGAACCTGATCCTCGCCCCTAATGAAACTGGCGTGTTGACTTGTCGAGTCAATGGAGAACCCAAACCAAGGATAGACTGGTTTGTCAATGGAATTCCCATAGAGAGTAAGAAAAATTAGATCACTTCTAATTTAAAGCAGACAAAATAGTAAACTTGATTAGCTGGGGACTGAATTCTCAGTTCCAGCTCATTTTCAATTAAAGATGATGATGTAGAGATCATCTTGCCCTGTGCTAGACACTCCTGAGGACCCCAGCCGCAAGGTGGAAGACGACACTGTGATTCTCAGCAACGTGCAGTCAGGGTCCAGCTCTGTCTACCAGTGTAATGCTTCCAATGAATTCGGCTACCTCCTGGCGAATGCTTTTGTCAGTGTTCTTGGTGAGTTAAAACATATTTATTTCATATTAGAACTGCCCCATACAAATCTTTAGTTAGAAACGATTTGGAAAATGGCCATATTAATGAGTTTTACCAAGCATCTTCTCTTTTTTTCCTTTAAAGCTGAACCACCAAGGGTCCTCACTCCACCTAACCAAGTGTACCAGGTCATCACCAACAGCCCTGCATTACTACACTGTGCTTCCTTTGGCTCGCCTATTCCAACCATCACATGGTAACTGTCAGCTCATTTGAAATATTATTAGATTTCAAAGCTAAGATGCACTGTACTGTACTTGAGCTGCCTTGGTTGCCATTTCTATGCAGGTTCAAAGACAGTCAGATCAGCATTAAGAATACTGACCCATATGTAATCCATGAGAATGGTACTCTGGAAATAAATGTAGCCCAGCCGCTAAATAGCGGAAAGTACACCTGCATTGCCACAAACAACCTTGGGATCAAGGAGAACCATGTCTTTTTGGAGGTTAAAGGTCAGTATAGTCTAATCAGAACTCAGACAGTGACATTGGTGGTTCAATTCTTCTTTGTCAGTGGGTATTAGGTTATCAGCGGTGACATAATGGTTATCCATTTTGCAGAGCCCACTCGTATCCTGAAGCAGCCAGAGTACAAGGTGGTGCAGAGAGGAATGAGCGCTGTCTTTGAGTGTAAAGTCAAGCATGACCCTTCCCTAATCCCCACCATGACCTGGCTCAAAGACAGAGGAGAGTTGCCTGATGATGAGAGGTACGCCCAACCATTGAGACTGCACTTATTCTGTTGACTCTGTAGAAATGCCTGATGTTATTTCTCGTTAATACTTTCAGGTTCGAGGTGGACACTGATAGTCTGACCATCAGAGACGTGACTGATGATGATAAGGGGACTTATACTTGCATCATGAACACCACCCTCGATCAGGACTCAGCCAGTGCCATGCTGACTGTTGTCGGTACGTTCTCACCTTAATTTATTAACGTAGTTATCATTTAGCTCTAACACAGATCCAGAGGCTTTTTTGCTTTCCTGCTTCTATTGTTTGATTTCCCCCCCCCCCCCCCCCCCCCCAATTATAACCCCTTTTGGTTCCTTAATTGCAAGGCAAGGCAAGGCAAATTTATTTGTATAGCACAATTCAACAACAAGGTGATTCAAAGTGCTTTACAGAGACATTAGAAACAAAAACAAATAAAAAGTATGATTTAAAATTGATTAAAACAAGCAAACAAACAAACTAACTAAACACACACATTTCACACCTGTTCGCGCGATCTGAACCCTTATCGTAAGGGGAGCTACCAGTCCTTCTGTGGACGAGCTACTTTCTATTTTAAATTCCCTGAATTTAAAATACTCTCTAGACCCAGTCTAGACCCAGCTGGGGAGCTACCCAAAGCTCTAACCCACTTAACAAACAAACAAACAAACAAACAAACAAACAAACAAACAAACAAACAAACAAACAAACAAACAAACAAACAAACAAACAAACAAACAAACAAAACAGTATGTAAAATCAAAACAAATAAAATCAGAACAGTAGATAAAATCAGTAGTTAATGTAAGTTTTGAAATTTAAGCTTAAAAGTGTGGATTTGGTGCTTTATTTAAATGCAGCTGAGAACAGGTGAGTCTTCAACCTGGATTTAAATAAACTGAGTGTTTCAGCTGATCTGAGGCTTTCTGGGAGTTTGTTCCAGATATAAGGAGCATAAAAGCTGAATGCAGCTTCTCCGTGTCTGGTTCTGACTCTGGGAACTGATAAAAGACCGGATCCAGATGACCTGAGGGATCTGGAAGGTTCATACTGGGTCAGGAGGTCACTGATGTATTTTGGTCCTAAACCATTCAGAGCTTTATAGACCAGCATCAGAACTTTAAAGTCTATCCTCTGACGGACAGGCAGCCAGTGTAAGGACCTCAGAGCTGGACTGATGTGGTCCACTTTTTTGGTCTTAGTGAGGACTCGAGCAGCAGAGTTCTGAATGAGCTGTAGTTGTCTGACTGATTTTTTAGGTAGACCTGTAAAGATGCTGTTACAGTAATCAAGCCTACTAAAAATGAATGCATGGACTAGTTTTTCCAGGTCCTGTTGAGACATCGGATCTTTTATCCTAGAAATATTTTTGAGGTGATAGTAAGCTGATTTTGTTATTGTCTTAATGTGTTTCTCTAAGTTTAGGTCTGCATCCATCACTACACCCAGATTTCTCGCCTGGTTTGTGGTTTTTAGATGTATAGATTGAAGTTCTCTGGTGACCTGTAATCGTTTTTCTTTGGCGCCAAAGACTATTACTTCAGTTTTGTTTTTGTTTAGTTGGAGAAAATTGTGGCACAACCAGTCATTAATTTCCTCAATGCATTTACCAAGAGCCTGTACAGGGCCTCGGTCTCCTGGTGACATTGTGATATATATTTGTGTGTCATCTGCATAGCTGTGGTAGTTTATTTTGTTGTTCTTTATAATCTGTGCCAGTGGGAGCATGTAAATGTTAAACAGAGGGGGTCCCAAGATGGAACCTTGGGGAACTCCACATGTGATACTAGTCTGCTCAGATGTGAAGTTACCTATTGATACAAAGTATTTCCTGTTTTCTAAGTATGTTTTGAACCAGTTTAGTACAGTTCCTGAAAGACCTGCCCAGTTCTCCAGTCGTTTGAGTAATATGTTGTGGTCAACTGTATCAAATGCTGCACTGAGATCCAGTAAAACTAAGACTGACATTTTTCCACTGTCTGTGTTAAGACATATGTCATTAAACACTTTTGTCAGAGCGGTTTCAGTGCTGTGGTTCTGTCTAAAACCTGACTGGAAGGCATCGTAGCAGTTATTCTGTTTTGCAGAATAACTGCACTGAAACATTAGTTTTTACTCCTCAAGCTTTAGTTACATTCCTAAAATAACATTACCATTGAGATCTTTCTGCTGTTTCTTAAATGTCTGTCCCTAACTTCTAACCCTCTTCTTGCACTTTGCTCCTGCTTTTCGCTGTCAGAGGCGACTCCTACTCCTGCAATTGTCTACGGTAAACAATGTCCACATTGTCGCAATTTGTAGCTTCCATTAGCTTAACTCATTGTGTGTGTCCTTTGGCTACTTCCTTTCATGGTGTACATTACTTTTATACTACTTGAATTTTGGCAGTCTGCTGTCTCAAATCAAACACACAAGTAATTAAAGTTGCCTTTGCAGTGTTTCACCTGCTGCTGTCATGCTAGCTACTGCATTTTATGTACTTTTGCAAAGTGTAGTGCGTTTAACAATATGGAAGACATCATTTTAACACACACGAACACTAAATTCTGATGACACATCGTATGTAATGTGAGGTTTTACCTGCAACACCTGAACAAATCTGGTGCTGTTCGCTAACTAGCAGTAGTATCATCATCAGTGTTGTCAGGTTGGTCACAGTCAACTGCTAAAACTGTACAAAATTCTACAAAATAATACTATTTTCAAGTTAATTAAGTAATTAAACTGTAACAATCATAGCTTAACGGGTGGGCCAGTCTGAACAAAACTTTGCAAAAACTTTTGTCACACATACAGCGCTGCTTAACATCTATTTGGTTTGTTTTTTTGTTTTTTAAAGATTTATTAAAAATCCCAGTTCTTGATTATTTTTATTTATTTATTTATTTTATTCAGCGTATGTTGCCCGTGTACAGAACCACCCATAGGGCAGGCTTTTGCTAGTAACTTTTGATGAGCTGGTGTTGATGATATAAAGCTAGTCCTGGTGATGAAGATCACACAGGTTTTGGTCAAGATCATTAATTAAAAGCTGTTTTTTATTTAATATATGAATGGAAATGCCCTCTTTTTTTATGATATTACACAGTTTCATTTGGTCTAGTAGTTAGTTTTTAAATATATGTTTAATGTTTTTTCAGTTTGTACATACATACATCACAGAGCTTATATGCAACATACATATTTGCATAAATGAGACACATTTTGACATGTTTTACTCAATTATATAAAAATGCATTATTTTAAAAGTGTCTGTCATAAAAAATGATAAAGTTGCAAAAACTGTCACAAAAAATTGGATATAACAGTCCTAACTTTTGCCAATAATGTGCAGCGTTCGGCTATTTGACTGTGATTGACCCATTAACCTTTTGACCCTGCAGTCTGATTATTTCTGGTCAATTTTGTCTTAAAACTTGCCATAAACTTTAAATCCCACCATACTTGCATAGAATGCATGTGAGCGTTTTAAAAGTTTTTCGTCACTGTTAATGATGGGTACATTTGCACCCACGTTTTCAATATTTGGACCTCTCCTCAGGACTGTGTGAGTGCATACAAACTGTTGACTGACATTCATGTTTTTTAAATAAGAAAAACACAGTTAATGATGTAATCCGGCTAACAAATGTTGGTGTTAACCTCACTAGCTACCCATCAAAATACCTGCTGTACATTTCATTTACTGCTGTTATGTTTTTAATTGTGGAAAGGTGTTGTATTGGTGCCAAATTTTATATGGAAACAGAAGCAAGGTACTAAATTTCTTATTGCATTCACAGAGAAACCTGACCCTCCGACTGACCTGGAGCTGACAGACCAAACAGAGAGGAGTGTCCAGCTCACCTGGACCCCAGGAGATGAAAACAACAGTCCTATAGAGAGTATGAAATTCTCAGTGCTGGAGCAGTTTGCTCAGATTGTACTATCGGCAGACATGATTTAACCTACAGTAATTATGACCTGTACAAATGAAAACAAAGTTTCTGCTGTTAAAAACATTCGTGACATCTGAATCTTTTATCTTCTCCAGAATTTCTGATCCAGTATGAGGATCTTCTCCACCAGCCAGGAGTTTGGACAAACCTGACAGAGGTTCCTGGTACTAGCACCACAGCACAGCTGCACCTCTCTCCATACGTTTACTACTCCTTCAGAGCGCTGGCTAAAAATCGTGTCGGCTATAGTGAGCCGAGCCAGTCCTCACGTCAATATAGGACCAACCCTGCAGGTAAAAGTCACTGAAAATAGAAATATGTTAATCATCTTAACACAAAAATAAGTTCAGACCGAACCAGGATTCTTTGGTTTTCTCAGCTCCTGATGAAAACCCATCAGGTGTTCAGGGAGTAGGAACCGAGCCAGGCAACTTGGTCATCTCCTGGACAGTGAGATGGTTTTAATTATATTTCAGATTGATTTGAGCCTAAATGTATTGTATAGATGAAATATGCAAGTACTAATTAACATTACTCTCTGTGTAGCCACTCACAGGACTCCAGTCCAATGGGCCCGGTCTGGAATATAAAGTGCAGTGGAGACAGAAGGATGTTGAGAAGGAGTGGTCAGCACAGAATGTGGCCAATGTATCCCAGTGGGTTGTGTCTGGAACTCCAACATATGTGCCCTATGAAATCAAAGTTCAAGCTTTCAACGATTATGGTGTTGGGCCTGAACCTGAAGTGGCGTTTGGATACTCTGGAGAAGACTGTAAGTGCATTCTGTGGAAATACGTTTCTTTTCGGTATTAGATCAGAACTATGGAAGATAGAAAAAGATAAAGCAGACTGGGAAGTTTGAGAATGAGCATCTGTTGTTTAAGGTTTCAATAACAGGCGCTGTAACCCTTGTCATTTTGTTTTATAGTATTGGTCAAGTCATAAATAAGTCTAGTTATGTGACATACTATAAAACCTTACTGTGTTTACTATTACAAGACCACGATCCATCACCACAGTGTTTTCAAACTGGTTCAACTTAATATTTCATATTCTCTGTTTTGCAGTGCCTTTGTCTGCTCCAGAGAGTGTGCAGGTCATGGTTCATAACAGCACACTGGCAGAAGTACACTGGGAGCCCATATCACCGCCCTCTGTCAGAGGAAAACTACAGGGATACAAGGTATTGTCTTATGCCACATTTCCCCCTCCATCACAGAGATGTCAAAGTAGATGTCCCAATCTTATGACATTAATGTCACTTATAAATACAACCAACTCTATAGATACTATGAAAATAGTCCTTCTTGAGTAGTTGGGTCCCAGTTTCCCTTGAGAAGTACCTTAATTTTTTTGTGGCATAGATTCAACAAGGTGCTGGAAACATTCGTCTGCTGCCCATTTTTCAGCTGCACAACCAGCTCAAAGTATGCCAAGAACATTTTCCCTACAACACTACACCACCTCTAACAGCCTGAACCTTTTATACAAGCCAAGATGGAGTCATGCTTTCATGTTGTTCACACCAAATTTTGACCTCAACATTTCAATGTTTCAGCAGAAAACAAGATTCATCAGGGCAGGCAACATTTTTCCGATCTTCTGTTGTTCAACTTTAGTCAGACCATGTGAATTGTAGCTTCAGGGTTCTGTTTTAGCTGAGAGGACTGGCACCAATTGTGGTCTTCTGCTGCTGTGCTTTCAGAAATGGTCTTCTGCAAACCTTGGTTGTAACAAGTGGTTATTTTTAAGTTCTTGTTGCTCTCCCACCAAAGCAAAACCAAAACAGTCTGGCTATTCTTCTTTGACCTCTAGAATCAACAGGCATTTTTCCCCGAGAACTGCCGCTTACTGGATATTTTCTTGTTTTCCTTTTATTGCTATATGATTTTTTTTTTAAATCATTTTTTGTATATTCTAAGAAGTAGTTGATCCCAGCAGATTAGCAGCATCTGGCACCAACATCCATTCTGATGCTAGGTTTGAACTTCAGCAGGTCATCTTGACCATGTCTACATGGCTAACCCTACGAAGTTGCTGGCATGTGATTGGCTGCTTAGATATTTGCATTAACAAGCAGTTGAAAAGGTGTATCTAACAAAGTGACTGGTGAGTGTATGTCTGAATGAGTGTAGTATAGGAAGTAAGGAAAAAGAAAGAAAAAAGTTACTTTGAGCTTTGAAGGAGAGCCAAAAAGCTTTTCTCTGTTTTTTTTTTTTTTTTACTGAGCATCACTTTAATTCTCCTGTTTTGTGTTGGGGAACCTGGTTACAACATCACAATGATTCATTTAACTCTTGGTGTGTTTTTCTCCAGGTATACTACAGGCGAAAGCATGGTTTGCATGAGACAGAAGAGGAGACTGATCAGGAAATGCAAGTTTTGACTTTCAGTGGAAACCGAAGTGAGGGACGATTGCCAGGCCTCCAGCCTTACAGTGTCTATAGTCTCTCTATCAGAGTCCTTAATAACAAAGGAGAAGGGCCTTCTAGCCAAAGCAAGACATTTGAGACACCTGAGGGAGGTGTGTATGTCTTTCGGTCCAAAGAAGAATAAAAAAAAACTTGTACTGTAATAGGATGCCAAGTTCCTCCAAATTTTAAATGGATCACCACACTTTGAATGTTGCTATACTACAATATCTTAAATGTACATATTAATACAAAATATATATTTTACCTGCTGCTAGTAGCACTGTTTGTACTAGTAAGACAGCCTACCAAATACAAGGGCACACAGAACCAACATCCAATTAAAGCCTTAACAGTCATACAGGTTCATGTACTCCTTAGCCACTATTATATGACCTTCAAATATAAAATATTTGTATCCTACAAATGCTCATGTAGCCAACAGACTCAGAGTTAATTCTGGTTTTGTTTTCAGTCCCAGGGCCTCCTTCTTTTCTCAGTGTAATCAACCCTGGTTTGGACTCTCTCACTCTGGAATGGGGCCCACCAATTAACAACAATGGACGTCTCACTGGATACATTCTGAAATACCAACCAGGTAGGATTTGCAGTCCCCTTCAACTTTAAGTATCGCCACAGTATTATGCAGCATTTTTGCTTTTTCCTTTCAACTTTCATCTTTGCATTTTCCAATTGTTGGCTGTTTCTTGCCGTGTCTGCAGTCAACAATACCAGCGAACTGGGACCAGTCCAGGTCATGACCTTTCTAGCCAACGAGACCACCATTACTCTGAGTAACCTGAACTCCAGCATGCTCTACAAGTTTTACTTAAGCGCAAAGACAAACGAGGGCTCTGGCCCGATCATCACAGAGGAGGCTTTCACAGTCATGCATACAAGTGAGTCCTGTGTCCAAGAACTTGAAGTTTAAGCATTTAACTTAAGGTGAACCAAATAAAAGCTCAATAGGAAGAAAACGTTTTAAAGCAGCCTAACCATAGCCACAGTGCAGTGACAGATGTCAGGAATTCTGTAAAAATGACAACCCTGAGGAGGTTCTGTCTCTTTCTCTTTCTCTCTTCCTTGAAGCTCGTACTCGGCCCACTGTAGAGGCAGGCAAAGGTAACCCAAGTTTGCCACTGGAAGTATCTGCATGCTAATTACATTAATAGATATTAGAAACGAAAACAGCCCTAGCATAGATGTCATGTTTATTGCACTTTTCCCTGCATGTTAAGGTAATCCAACAATTGTGAGAAACCATGCTTGTGTCCTGTTCTGTAAGAATAGGTCATTTTTACACAGTCACACGGTGTGAAATATAGGATTTCTATGTTGTAAAATGATATTTTCTTTCATCTTTTAGTATGTCTCTTCTTTAAATGAGCAGATTCCTTTTGCATGATGGTTTGAATTCCAGCGCTAACATTTATGCTATAAACTGACTGTTTTTATAAACAAAGTAGAAATTTATTTGCTGCAGAGTTGCTCATTTTTCTTTGTGTAGATACAGAGCTGGATCAGGTGCTTCATTTTAGCTTTCAGTATTAAGAAGCGTTGCCACGTTTTAACTCTCCGTGTCAGTACTGTATGCTCTTTGTTGTGATGCTTATGTATTTTGTCTCACTCTTTTCCGTGTTCTTTCAGGCCCCACAGAGCCCCCTCACCCAACTTCCCCCATCACTCAGTCTCTGCATTCCCCGTTTCACAATGGTACAAGCACTCCCTGTGTCCCTTACTCCCTCCCCCACTATCTCCCCATGAACTCAGTCCTGCAGAAATGATCCATCTTAGTAATTTTAGCTGATTTCGTGATGGTAATGAACTAGCTTATCACTGATACAATTTTTGTCATTTTGCCTCTGTGCACCACTACAGTGGATTTTAAATCAAACAATCAAGATGTTATTGAAATGCAGTTTTAATTTATGGGGTTTAACAAAAGTATTGTAATTACTGTTTAGGAATAACTGCAATTTTTATACAGACTGACTTAGTCATCGATTTCTTGCCTCTGAGAAAGTCTTCAGCTTCAGTGAAATGTTTTACTGGCTTTTCAGACTACTGATGGCCTCCTTTATTTGCATCGACAGTCCGCATACTGAGACCTCCAGTGAAGAGATATCAAATGCAAGTTCAGCACTTTGGCACCTAAGTCCAGATTTTTCATTAGCTAAATTTCTCATAGAATAATGAGCAAAACAGGTCTCACATGTTAATGAAACTGCTTATGAGTCAATTGCGTCTCAGAAAACAGCTGTAATTCCTAAACAGTTAATACAATATTGAAATTCTGAACTTTAATCATATCTTGAATGATTGGTTTAATATCCACTGTGGTGGTGTACAGAGGCAAAACTGCCACAAGGTCACAAAAAAGTAATTAAAAAAAAAGCTCAGAAAATATTGCTAGTAATATTAACCACCTGATTGGTGTTTTATTGAGATGGACATTTTTGTAGCAGCTAACCTGACCTGTTTTTAATAATGTAACAGGAGCTTAGAATTACACAGCGTTGTTACTTATTTTGTAATTCTTTTCTTGATTTTATTTTGTAACGTTAAAGCTACAGTACTTTGTAGACTTAACTTTAAGTTTCCAAAGATAAATGTTCACTTTATATATTGAGCCAAAACATAACAACAATGGCCTTTTTAAAAGCTTGCCTGTGGTCCACTTTACCACATGTGGTGGAAAAAACTACCAAAGACACCAGCTGTTTAATACACGCTGGCAAATTGTTCTGGAGATGTTCATAGATGTAAACATTGATATAATTTTACTTGTTTTGCTGGATTTATTCTAGATTAATGTAATTTAGTAAGTTGAAAATGTAGGTGTCTTCAAAAAATGTGTACTTTTTATGTTTTATATTAGCAAAAAACACATTTTCTCTCTCTCTTCGGTGCCCAGCGCCTCCTGTGGGTCGTGCTTTTGGCACAGTTAACACTTCTGTATCAGAGGACAGTGCAGTGATCAGTTGGGAATACTTTGGACACCATAAGAATGTATATGTGGAGTATATTGTTGAGAACAGTAAGGCTTTCTCTTGTATTTCAAAGCATCAGTGCATGTCTTGACTTGCTTACAACTGACTAGATCTGATTTTTCAAAATTAGCATTTATCCCAGTATCAGATTCCTGAATCTAATTCCTTTCCACTGCCTCGATTCCAGGTAAAGAGGAGTGGAAAAAGGAGTTTGCAAACGGTTCACACTCACATACAATAAAAGGTTTAAAGCCGGGAACTTCCTATAGGGTGAAAGTGATAGCTAAAGATGCAGCCGACCCGACAGTCCACAGCACAGACGAAATGTTGGTTACGGTGCCAGGTGAGGCAGCATGCCTCGACATAGATGGTTTTTGTTTTCAGTGCCTGCTTCATCTTTTTTTTTCCTTCATCATCAGATTTAGTTTGTTACACTCAGACATGAATGTACGGTAGTTAGTTAGCGTACAAGCATGTCAGAAGTTGCCATCAGTAGCCTCTGGTCTAATGCATGTCATTTAAAGTCGCCACCGCAATGCCCATTATTACCCATTATTACCATTATTACTCTTTTAATTTTGTTGTGTTAGTGCCTACATGCATTGAGGATCAGAACTGCTGAAATAAAAAATTAACAAAGACAGAAACACGTGACTCTGTAAAACAAAATAATACCCCCCACACCCATATTTCTTTGCCCTTTTTCAGGCACTTTTAGCTTCTTCGACTTATCCAGTTTAACTGAACACCTCATTTTTCCAGTAATCTGGAAACATAAAAAATTAGACATCTACGGTGCACACTTTGCACACAACGACAGCAACCTAGTTTCAATACTAAAACAACAATGTAATCGAAAAACAGAAATAATTTAGTCTGGCTAAATAAATAGGAAAATGGAAAGGTAAGTATATATGAAATTAATACAATTGAAAGTAGACAGAAGCAGAAAATTTATAGAAAAGTAAATACATACAGAAGTAAACACATCTTACTGTGATCCACAAGGTCTCTGCTTGTGGATTATATGGTCACGCTGTCTGACAACCACCCAGCAACAGAAAAAAACATCACAGACCAAACAATATTGTTGCAAGAGCATGTATCAATGCATTAATATTGTGTGCATTTTTGTTTTGCATTCTTTTTCATGCATTAAAGACAATTTTGATAAGGAGAGATCATTTGGAAGAACTGAATGTGATTTACTGAGATACAGAATTCAATTAAGCTACTTGGTGATTAGACTCTGATAACCTGTCATAGCAGGACAGAATCTCAGCGGTGATAAGAATTAGGACAAGACCCACCGTAGTGTAAATGCTGGTGGTGATGAAGATGAAGATGAAGGCTTGGATGAGACGGATTGCACGAAAGCAGATTGAAAGAAAAGTGCTGAGATTTTAAGTATGCAAAATAGAGGCCAATTGGCTCTGTTCTGTGGGGTGGGGAAAGAAAATGATTGGACTAGAGTAATGATGTCAGCGTTGTCAGTTTGACACCGTAGGAAAGTGGAAGTGATATAAAGAATAGGCTAGCAGTTTGAGCACTGACAGCAGTAGTGATTACAGATCTTCCTTATTGAACATCACCATAAGTGTCATAATAATTTATTTAAAGTCATTTATTTATTCCCCAATTCTTTTTTTTAAATTTTGGCTGTTTTGGTCCTCCATATAAATCGTCATATTAACCCATTTCACAGTTCCATCCTGTGTTTACAGCTTCTGTTAATCTCAGTGTTGCTCAGCATGAAGAGGACAGTTTCACTGTTATAGGAGCCTAGAAGTACATTTTGAGCTGACACTTAATGTTTATCTTATTTCTGTGAACTTCTCCCCACCCGTTTTTCTTTCTTTCTTTCCTCTTTCTTTCTTTCTCCAGCTGTAGCCAGCCGGCAGGTAGACATCGCTACCCAGGGCTGGTTTATTGGACTGATGTGTGCCATCGCTCTCCTCATCTTGGTGCTTCTAATAGTGTGTTTCATCAAGAGAAACAAGGGTGGCAAATATCCAGGTAAACCACACATTATCTGTGTGCATTATGAGTCCAAGCCTGTAGTCGGGAATGCGCAGAAATTTAAATTAATTGCTGTTGAAACTGACAGTGAAAGAAAAAGAAGACGCTCACCAAGACCCAGAGATCCAACCCATGAAGGAGGATGATGGGACATTTGGAGAGTACAGGTGAGAGACGTTCTTCAGTCAGAGAAGCATGGTTAAAATAGGACCAGAGCAGTGTATGAGCGTTCTCTTTGTGTTAGTCCATTGTGTCCTGACTGGGCTGTTTGTATATGTAGAACATTTTACCAGGCTGCAGAAACACTCCCCACTCCAGACTCGATTACCAAACACTCCACAGAGGCAAGGCGATATCCAAACTACTCTGCTTTGACTCTTACATTTACCAACTCACCTGCACATTGCCCATCTAATATAAAAGAAGCTTTTTCATATTATACAATATGTAAATTTTAACAAGTTGTTTCATCTCTGACCTCTTAAATTGTATACTAACTGCTCTTAAAACAAATGAGATCTTGCATGCTTCGACTAGCAGAGCTGAAAGCGCTGTCTGTTTCCAAAAAAAGCTCACAAAAAATAGACACTCACCGTGGCTCATGAATTGCTTTTTATGTGTCCTTCCACTTTTATCTTTCTGTTTTGTTTTTCGGGGGGAGGGGTTTAGGTCGATGGAGAGGTAAGACAAGATGCGATAAAAGCAGCATGCAATTCAAGCAACCTATAAAACCTCCTTGAGTTTCTGATTAAAGAGAAAATGAAGGCAGAGACTACTGTGTCATGATGCTCATTATAGTACCAGCATTAACACTCCAGATTTACCATTTAATATTACTGCTTTAACTGCTTCTAGCTCCCTTCATTTTATTGTTTTAATAATGATAATGTCTTTAATATCTCCATTAAGTGCTAAAGTACTTGTATGATCCTCACTGTAGCTGCCATAGTATTGAATAAAACTCAATGTGTTAATACAGGTGGAGCGTGACAAAATGGTTTAAATGATGCTGTTTGCATTTTGGATTCCTGCATGTAAAGCGAAAGCATATTGACTGAAAGCGTTTCAGAAATTGCATTCGGATGCAGGTACATTGCAAAGGACTTGAACGGCACGTATTTGCAAACTCCTCTTGCAGCTCTGCACCCGGACTTGAACCACCACAGCACTAACACCCTAAATGATATTTAACTGAGCTGCTCCACTGTACAATAACAGTACCACAACGTGTAATGTATCACTTACCCCATGATTTTGCTCATTTTAAGTTTTTAGTTTAAAAAAGTAATCACTTGTGGATGTATTTGCACACTTGAAGTGAGCTTCATCAAAATGTGTACCAAAGATGGCATAAAGTTGCAGTGATATTGTCACTGTGGTAAGCTATGCTTGTGCAGTGGAAAAGCCAGACTGCTTATGTGCTTGAAGAGCCTGTTTTCTTTCTAAAAGGTTATGAGAAGTGCAGAAGACGTTCTGCAAGCTGCACGAGTTCTTTCTCAGCCATCTTCCTACTCCTTACAGTGACACTGAGGACCACAAGCCGCTGAAGGGTAGCCGGACGCCGTCCAATGGGACGGTGCGGCGTGACGAGAGCGACGACAGTCTGGTGGATTATGGTGAAGGTGGGGACGGGCAGTTCAACGAGGACGGCTCCTTCATCGGCCAGTACAGCGGCAAGAAAGAAAAAGACACGCATGAAGGCAACGAGAGCTCGGAGGCCCCGTCGCCTGTCAACGCCATGAATTCATTTGTCTAACAAAGGGCCACAGCCTGGCTGCAACGCTTGCTTCAGCCACTCCCTTGTCACCCTGGCAAATGTGACCATCTCTGTGGTGACAGCTGCTAAGGTGACAGTTGTTGTGGACACCTACCTTAACCCCTTGGTGGTTCTCACTCCGGTGGCCATGGCTAACTGTCACCAAGACTGCTGACACGACCTCATCCCCACACCTGCCAGCCCCGGTCACACTGTGACCTCCACTCATCAAGACGCACTCAACATGGCAAAGACCGGCTCCACATCACCCATAACCATTGAAAGAAGGTGTGAAATGAGGAAAGGAGAGAGCAAACAATACAGAAAAGCAAAAGGAATGTACCCGAAGGGGTTTTTACCACTCAGACTGAGCACGAATCTTTTAAGTGTGTTAGTGCCATTTGATATCCTTTGCAAAATATACAAGATATGAAATATCAAAAAAGATATATTTTATCAAGCTACAGTACATAACCAGAAGGCAGGCAAAAAAAAATGCATCCAATCCCATTCATAAACATGTGCATGGAGTAAATTGTGATCCTAATAAGCGTTTTACCACACTCGTGTCAGTTGTTGCAGAGGTAAGCTGCGTGTTGAAACTGTATACCATGCACGCCTACAAGCAGCTGGGTATGTCTTTTATTGTTTCCTTTTTTTTATCAGTCAGAAAGTGTCAAATCACGTATGATATATAGAGGGAAAAAAAGACAGCAGTGTCTTTGCAGAGACTGCTGTGAAATGTGTGACTCCAAGTAGAAGCTAGCATAGGTTTTTGACCTTTTTTGTACATATGTGGTAGAAGAAGAAGAAAGCTATATTTTAAGGACAGGTATGTCTATTTGCGGTCATTAAAAACCTGGCTAGACATTAGATAAGCTCAGCTTTCAGCCACTTATCACACCAGCCAGCTAGCCAGACCTCCCACACTTAACTGCAGTCGGCCTCCCATTCTTTTCTTTTTTGCAGTCTTTTGTGTTTTTCCCAAGCCTGCGCTTCTTCTCACTGATCTCTTAAGTGGTGATTGATCCAGTGTCATTGCCAGGTGCTTCCACCTCGAGTTGTGGCCCCTGCGCAGGCCTCTGTTTTACGTGGACAGAGCTAACCGCTACCCCAGCACTGCTTCCAATAGCATTCCTTCTTGCATATGTGCTGTGCGTACTGTGCTGCAAATATGTCGCATTTAGAGAAAGGTTCACTGAGAGATGGTGCAGCGGTGTCTGGATGTTTGGATGTTAATGATTGAGAAGCTCTCAGCACGGTTTCTAGTGCCTTTGTAGTGAACGGCAACCTGATTCATAGTTACATACATGAGACAGACCAGAGCTCAGAGCAGTTCAAGAAGTCTACAGCTGCGATGCATTCAGAATACCACCCGACCTTACCTTAATAACAGCTTTAAAAGCTACGCGAGTGTTCAACACCGCAAAAAAATGCGCTTCAGGATTTCGCTGATAATAAAGTTGTTCATAGGGGAACATTAAAACTAAGACCATTTTATCAGCTGTAATGCCACTAAATATTGTATGTGGGCTAGTTATTTAAAAAAAATAGCCTCTTTCATTTTGGAGTCCAGGGTTCCTACACAGTGCTATAAACGTGACTTGATTTGAACAATTTTGATGTTACACAGTGGCGTTTGTTGTGAGGGATCGCTTCCACCTATAGATTGCTATGCCCTTGTTGACAATCATATTATCCAGCTACCATCAGCTCACAGTGTATACGCATCATATAATCATACCATCCAGCTATGAACACTCGATAATAAAATGGGAAAAATGTGTCATGTGTACATTTCAAACTTCTCCCAACCTGTTGGGAGCACTAAACAACTGCCAACCTTCTCACCAGGTAACCGCCAGTGGGAACCAGACTCAACATCTGGAATAGACTTACATTTGCTGGTAGCGCTTAGAAACGACGCGGTCATAAAAATGATACTGAATGTGAAAACAGGTGTATCTGTTCATGTGAAAATATTGCTTGTTTCACTCCAAATGGTAAAACACACTGGTGACTTCGGTTTATGCATTCAACCCTTATGCTGTATGTCGTCTCAGTCTGAGCGCAGTGAGTTTTATATTACTGTAAAATGAATGAAGCTTAAGTGTGAATGTCCGGGTGCACGAGAGTGAGCGTGTGCACCACATGCATGCTACCGCGTTGCAGCGTGCCCAATGTATGCCGTTGCTTTCTGTTTCCATTGGTACCAGTCTATAATTCCAATGTGCGTCAAGCAGTCTGCTCCCACTCTCAACAGGACATGCAAAACTTTCTTTCCTTTCCTTTTCTTTTTCAGAGAACATTTCCATGTGTTGGGTTTATCATAACTTGCATCAAGTTTTTAGGTTGCAACGTGTCAGCTTTCCACGTGTAGATATTTCTGTTGCATTTTTGTAAATAATACTTTGAATTGAGCACGTTGAGGTCGAAGGTGAGAGCTAGACCTCAGTCAGTTCAGTGTGAGATGGGACTATTTACAGTTATCATTCTTTTTCATTTGGTGTGAAGTTATTTTATATTTTAACCCGTCAGGTGACTTTGCAAATGTTTAGCCGATCAGGTATCAAAGGAGATTATTTAACTTGTGACTGAGCTCTTGTGACACCTGTATTGTTTCTGTTTTAGACAGTTCATGCACATTTTCTGTATTTTTTACAAATAAATTAAAAAAAAAAAAAGCACACAGTTAAATAGGCTATATCATTTAAAATAAACACATGCATCTATTTTGGGACAACACCGTGTGGGTGGATGTAGCTTGCACAAGAACTATTGTCCTAAACTAGACATCAGTTAAAAATGATATCCTTTTAAAGCGTGTGCATCCAAAAAGAAGACAAAAACCCCCACAATTAATATTAATTGGGAGCATATGAAAATATGGTCAGCATGGATTTATAACCGAACTGGCAAATTGGAGTGTGAATACACCAGAAATGATGTTCTAGTTACTGGTTAACATACAGTAGGCTACACAGTATATGATATGACATTCTGGTTAATGTTAACGCTACACGGGAAGCATGAAAGGCTGTCAAAATGGTTTACTCTACGATATAATATTGCAAAATATTTTGTATTTTAAATGAAGTTTAAAAAAATGAAATAAATGTTGGTTTCAGGATTCCACAACTCGTATGTTTTTCTTTGACTTTGTACAAGGGGTAAAACATAAAGTGTGTATGTGCGTGTGTGTGGCGCCACCTAGTGCATGATTTGTCTTTTCTCCAGCTAATGACCAGCAGAGATTAACAACTGAAAGTTAATCCTCACAAGATTAACATACATCTGGGGCACCGCATGTGTGGTGTGTGTGTGCTTTATTCAAATTCCTCTGTAACACTGGTTTCCATTGAAAAGGAAATCCGTGTAAATATGACAGCTATCAGAGAAGATGACTACAAAATTCAAAACCCAGCATATAGGCATACACAGTATTAAGGCAAAAAAGACTGGAAATCCAAATTTGAAAAAATGTATACAAATGATGACAACACACATTAACAATTTTATTAGACCTTCATCCAGTGTAAGGTTTATCCCACAGCCTAAATTGACAGTATTATTAATCACCAGAATAATTTTTGATTCACCAGTATGTGCAAGCGCTTTAATCTGAATTATATTTTTAATGCTAAAATATAATTATTGTCATCACCCATGGCTTTTCAAATGTGCTCTTTTATTTATTTATTTAAAAAAAAAAATGTTGCTGAGATTTATTGATAAAAACAGTACAAAAAACCAACCATTTGTACACATATTTACAAATAATAATAAAAAGTGAGTGAGTACATTTCAACATTTTCAGCAATCACTCACAATCCTGGCACTGCCATGGTATCTGTAGTCTGCATTTACCACATGTGTATCTGTAGCAGTCAATCATGTTGTAAAACACGGCAACTGGCCAGCGCCGTGTTCCTCTGCAGACAGTGTACTCCCGAACCATCTGGTCCATCACATCCACGCCACACTTTGTTTTGTTGTAAAGGGTGACAGTGTTTGGCTTCCTTTTGGTAGTGTTGGGAAGCTGGGAAGAAGGCAAGAAGGCAAGAAAAGAACAGTTGCTTTGGACACAACCCTCCACACCTAGCCCTGGAAAAAGAGCCATGTGTCAGGTCAAACACAAATGCAAGAACAATCATGCCACTGTGCGATGTGTTCACTGCTACAGATACACATGTGGTAAATGCAGACTACAGATACCATGGCAGTGCCAGGATTGTGAGTGATTGCTGAAAATGTTGAAATGTACTCACTCACTTTTTATTATTATTTGTAAATATGTGTACAAATGGTTGGGTTTTTGTACTGTTTTTATCAATAAATCTCAGCAACAAAGGACATACACCCATGTGTGTTGATTTCTCCCTAAGATGGCAAACTGAAACACTCCAAGTTTCCTTGTGGCTCAGGAAACTAACCACTCCAAGTTGGTGACTTTTGGAGATTTATTTCCCTGGATGATTGAGAATGCATTAAGACGAACACAAAAGGAAGTTCACAGCTTTTAGCAGCTCCCCCACCCCCTCATTCACACACCCCCACTCCCCTCCAGAATTCTCAGGTAACAACCTAATTTACATATGAATGACTAGCCAATTTAGCTTCCACTTGGCTGAAGCTAAAGCCTAGCTAAAAGCCTACCAGCCATTTGGCTGGAAGGCGGGTTTTAAAGGTAGAAAGGTAGAAGGCTGGGCACTGCTGCTCTCGGGGGACTCTAAGTGTCAAATCATTTTCTCCCATAAGTCTCATCCTGTAAATCCTGTGAGGAGGACTGTCTGGAGGACCCTCAGTGTGTAAAAGTGCAGTAACTGCAGTACTGATACAAACATCTGATATACTTCAGTTTTTCTGTTGTGCTCCTTTCTACTTCTACATTTGTATTAAAGACAGATTATCAACAAAAATGTGTAACTAAATCACTTCTTTTCATTGTAAAATTAGCTAGTCATAGAGTAAGAACTTACTTGAGATACTTTAAGTAGTTTACTTTAATAGTTTTGCACTTTTACTTAAAAAAAGTACAAAACTTGTAGGATAGGTAAAAAAAACAAAACCTAAAACTGTAGGATTAATTATGTTTACTAAGTTTAGGATGACCCCCCCGCAAAAAAATAAAATAAAATAAAATCTTGCCCCCACCCTGGAACCACAACTTATTTTATTGTATTGTAAGGAATCCTTGTACCTCGCCTGGTCTGCAATCCACCATTAATAATAATCTGCAGGTCATTTAAGATGCACAGCACATGGCCGCATCAGCTATAGGAAGCTTTCCTTTATGTCTTTTTTCAAATTTCCCAAATCCCTTTGTATTATAATAAATTTCCAAATTCCTGCGAAATCTTTAGTGCGTTGGAGTGCCAAGTTATAGCCTGCCCTTGTACTTGTACTTTATTTTCAATCAGATGACAGCAATTCAATAACTCGCCTTAATATATTTCCTCCTTTAATTTTATTGATTTATTTTTAATACTTATTATGACTTAACCAATTATCTTTTTTCCTCACTGTGACTTTATTTCCCTCGTCTGGGATGCGCACAAGCATGATGCTCGCATCCCTCCCATCCTCATCCTCCCTCTCTCGAAAGCCAATCGCAGCCGCCTCCTCCCCGCTAACCATGACCTGCCACTCAGCCTCTCTCATCCAATAGAAAAGTTCATCTGAACGGGACGCTCCGGCGGGGTGGGCTCTGTGGCACGTTGCGGTTCGGGTCCAGGTGTGCCATGAAGACAGTGCGCTGAAATTTCTCATTCCGCCTCAAAAGGTAAGAACGACACCGCAGACGAGCGCGTGCATGACACAATTGTCTCTTCGTGTCCGGAGATGTGAGAATAAACCGGGGGTGCTTTGAGAGCTGGAGTGTGGAAATGGACCGGCTCTGGAGTACCGCAATGCAGAGCAGTGAATTACCGGTGCCTCTCAATCGTCATAGGGGTGAAGTGATGTAAGGAACTGCGCAGTTACTTTAAAAGACTGAAGACTGCGACAAAGTCAGCGCTGTCTGGCTTTGCATTTCACTCTGCAGGTTTAGTTCAGAGTGAATCGACTGCAGCACATGCTTTTTAAAAAAGTGCATCAGTGGATGCAGGGAGGAGACTCAAGGTGAAAGTGTCTCATACTGGATGCGTCAAGGGCGCAGAGTGCAGTGGATCCATTATGGCATCTGCTTGGGAAAGTATTAGACAGGGCTACTCCCTTATTGGCCCAAACTGCTGTATATATGCGCTGGAACATCTATCCTCTTAAAACATTAATTCTGAATTATTGTTAAATTAAATGTGTATTGCTATAGAGCCACATCCTGCATACCCTTTGAATATGAACTTAACAGTCAGCCAGATTAGTGCCGCAAACGGCCTGCACTGTAGTGTTCAGTGTATTTGTTGCATAGTGTGAAAGAAATGGAAGTAGCTGTAGGAGTCAGTATAACCAAGGTAACTTCAAATGTGTTTGCTCACATTGCAGGATTGTGTCCCTCCCCTACACTTTCTCTCTTTTCCCCTTGTCTGCTGGGATTTAACAGATTGTAAAAGATGTGACGAGTGTAACGCCTCCTTTCAGATGCTGAAAAGTCCTTCACCAAATGGATTTGGCTGCAAGATTCAGATTATTCCTTATTCAGCCTCGTGTGTCTTTATTCTGTCATTTACATCACTTGTGATCCAAATGCCCGTGCATAAGTAACCCAGCAAACTCAAGATTAAAGCAGCATTACTCGAGTGCCCTGTTGCTGAATTCTAACATTACTATGAATGTGATTTCTGGCAGCCACAAAAGCCACATGCAAACATGGTTATCCAGTCAGCCCCCGAGAGAGACTTGAGGCTTAATACGTGTGCTGACCTAAATTTTTTTCTGGTCTGTCCAAAGAGGATGGTGGTGGGATTATTGCCAGCTGGGAATCGCATGAAAACAAACTCAGATGAATTGATCAGAATTTCCATTATGACAGATTGCAACTTTAATCTGCAAAGCTGTATGAAAGTACTATATATAAAAGTGATTTCTGAATGTGTTTGCACACTTTCAATGTAGCCTGTGTACAGATCTGTGTACCCATATCTAGATGCAAGAGGTGTACTTTCATCTTAGGACAAGATGCACAGACACATAGCTGTGCAGCTATGGTGACATTAGTGCTGAGTCATCATGAGGGCCTTTGAGAAGTCACTGCTGCAGTCTCTGCATGTGGATAAGCTACTGGGTGTATGCCTCTGCTCTCTCACTCCCTCTTTCTGCTTGTTTGAGACAGATGCTGCTAACTGAGAATGATGGCTGTTTGGCCCTTTCTAGGTCTATTTTTTGCCACATTTTTTTTTACCATTCAGCTTCAATTTGCCTTTTAAAGTTTGCATTACTAAAGTGAAGTGCATGTTAATTTTAGTTTTCGTGCATACAGTATATGCCTTTAACTATATAAATGTAATGTTTAATATGTTCAGTTTAATACGGCCTCATTCCATGTGACAGTGTATGAAGATTATCCATTGTAAGCCTGAGTTGATGATGGTTTAGAGCAAATTGAAAGATTTCCGATGCATTTTGAACCAGCAGCAGACACAAAAGAGAAATCTGCAGCTCTTGTATCCTCAACAAGTCAGCAGAGACTTCAAGGAAATTTATAAATAGTATTTGGCTATGTAAAGTGAAGTAACTTGCATACATAGCTGTAGTAGTTGTCTATTCTGTGCCGAACCAGTGCACTTTGCAACACTAATACAAAAATGAGAAGCTGCCAAAATGTAGCATTTACACCCACTAATCCCACAAGATTCGTCACAATTACAGAGTCAGGCTTTTCCTTCATTCCTTTTTTAACCTCCTGAGACCCGAACTCTTCCACAGCATGCATTTTCAATTTCTCTTTCATATTTGGGCATATTGGGACCTGATGAATGTAAAAATAAAGATCGGGGGGCGATCGTGGCTCAAGAGTTGGGCGTTCGCCTTGTAATCGGAAGGTTGCCGGTTCGAGCCCCGGCTTGGACAGTCTCGGTCGTTGTGTCCTTGGGCAAGACACTTCACCCGTTGCCTACTGGTGGTGGTCAGAGGGCCCGGTGGCGCCAGTGTCCGGCAGCCTCGCCTCTGTCAGTGCGCCCCAGGGTGGCTGTGGCTACAATGTAGCTTGCCATCACCAGTGTGTGAATGGGTGGATGACTGGATATGTAAAGCGCTTTAGGGTCCTTAGGGACTAGTAAAAGCGCTATATAAATACAGGCCATTTACCAATTAGCAGATTTTTTTTTTAATCTCATTTTGGTTTTTAAGAAAAATGAGAGCCACATATGAGTATATTCATTTAAAATTTCGATAGAACAGTAGCAGTATAATGTCCTTGTAAGTGGATATCAGGCCCTTGTAGAGCAAAATTGAGTATTTTGGTCTAAATAACCCAAAATGTGATGTCCACATATGTGGACGAAAGGTCCTAGGAGGTTAAATATTGAAACCTGAAATGTAAATGTCATATAAGCAACAACAAGGTCAGCTTACAGTTTATAACAGAGTTGCTTAAAATACAACTAAAGATTTTAGTTCTCATTCTTATGCAAATTTTTTTCCATATTTCCATCTATATTTACAGTAAACTGAAATCACAAAGGGGAAGAAGCCTTTAGTTAGCTATCAGTGGGCTTACACAAAGGGTGCTAACTAAAGCAGCCTTCCATAAAACAGTATAACTAAAATGACCTCTGAGATGGCTTGTTTGCTTATTAAAACCAAATTCTATCTATATACTAGGTTGTAGATGTGGCTTTGCTGATTTAAAACCTTAACTTTAACTTACTGTTGTTGCCATCTTGCTTTTTTGGAGCATGAATTGATCGTAGTTAAAGGTAACAATTGAGGGCGAGTAAGCTTATTTAGCTAGGAGCATCCATAGACTGAATGGGTGCTACAATAATGCTAAATAACACACAAATAAAATGGTAAAGTTGATGACAAAAAATAGACTTATTGGAAGAACAAAACAGAATATATTATCTTTTAGATAACTGATAGAAATTCAGTGACCCTAATTAGCGATGGTGAGATCAAATAGATAGCTAGCATGTGCAAAGCTGTAAACCTTAAATGGGTTATATTAATCTCTACCCCTACAGTTGTTATGAAGAGATAAATTACCCATTAATACTAAAAAAGAACCTATCTGCACAGGGCTGTAAACCTGTGTATTTCTGTTGTAAATAACAGTATTTTAAAATGGGAGTTATGGTCAGGAGTGCACATAAGTGGTCCGCAGGTGCACATTCGCTGTCAAAATAAAAGACGCGCACCAGATAAGAAGCTGCAACGCACATTTGCGTACATAAGATTTTCTGGAAGAGGACAGACATTTGTTTAGAACTCTTAAAGATGTCGAAGAAATAAGCTACTTTAAGCAATTACTCTGGTGTTCCTCCACTTCCAAAGAAATGTCCGAAGGAGTCCGAACCGCAAAAGAAGCGCGTATTCTCGGAAAAGTGGTTGCAGGAGATGAGCTGGCTTCAAACAAATGATGAATGCACAGAGATGTGGTGCAGAATATGCCGTGAAAATCCCACTCTAGCGGACAAAAACAGTGCCTTTTATATGTACGCAAACGTGCGTTGCAACTTCTTATCTGGTGCGAATGTGCACCTGCGGACCACTTATGTGCACCCCTGGTTATGGTAACTAATTGGCTCTTGGAGTCAGCCTCAAGTGGCCAGTCCTGGAACTGCATTTACTGGTTGCCACTTGGTCCCCAGCACAGCTGCAAAGTAGCAAACACTGCCAAGACAGGGGAAAAACAGACAATCATAAAGGGATTCCTCAATTTCTTTATGAGATAATGATATAAAATGTGTTCTCCACAAGAGATTTTAAAACTTTACACAGAGATATCCAATTTCCAGCTTAACCCATCCTGTTAACCAATCCAAGGTCATACTTAACATATCCATGCCTCTGTGAGTCATTCCTTCTGTTTTTCACACTGTCATGTTTGACATAGTTTTCTGCTGTTGCAAACACACACACCAACACACAGCAGCAGTACTGTCATTTCATCCTGTAGGAGTGATGCGTAAGCATGTTTCATGGCACTGCGGGAGCCCTTAAGTAATGCTGAGCTACAATGTGTTTTGTTCATATGCAGGCAGTTGTGGGGTTTCAGTGTTTGAGCATGCACTCAGACAGTGCAGGTATGTGTGTTTGTGCAGGTGCACTTTCTTGTGGTTGTGCACCCACCCAGCTCACACTGCATTGTACTGCTGAGTCACTGACATCCTGAATCATATATTCACAGGGAGGATTCCAGCTTGCTCTGCACTGACTGCTTCTGGTCTGCAAAGTCCAGTAAATAGCATGTAGTGTCATTAGCCTGTTTTGAGTGACATAAGTGTTTTGAAGAAATAAAATAAATTGCACTGAATAATGAAACAAATGATGACATAGATCCTGAAGGAAAAGCTCTCCTTCCTCTCTGTCTCTTTCAGCCCTCCCCGGTTCATGTCCTGTCCATCGACTTTTCTCTCCATCCACCTCCATCCCTCTGAGTCAGTCTGCTGACTGCCATGGCTTCCACTGCTTTATTGCTGCTGGCTCTCTCCTCCTTCCCCTCGCTCACAGGTAAGAAAACTAATGATGCCTAAAAATAACACATGCTCTCTCAAAATGATGTTGAGGGGAAAAAAGATATTATTGTGCAGCCTTTAATGTTTAATGTTTCTACTCTTCTAGTGGCAGTTTTGTTTGGTGAGCCCAGAATATATGGTGGTGAGTTGGTTTTGTCATAATAAAAGGACTCTAAAAGAGCTAATTCAGGATTATTTTTGATCTAATATGTATGAACTAACTAATTTGTTCTGTATCAGAGGATGCTACTGGTTACGGCCCCATATTTGAAGAGGAGCCTGTGGATGTGGTTTACATCGAAGACTCACCTGATGGGAGAATCTCCATGAACTGCAGAGCACGTGCTAACCCCCCAGCTACATACAGGTTACAAGCCGGTGCATGATAGTTTTCCTAAATAAGAAATACATTAAATTACATTACAGGATGTCACATTTGAATTGCTGCTAGGTGGCGTCGGGATAACTGGGAAATCAAGCTCAAGGAGCAGCCGGATGAACACTACAGCCTGGTGGGGGGGAATTTGGTAATCACCAATCCAATCCAGAAGAAACATGCTGGGACGTACGTCTGTGTGGCCAGGAATATTTACGGCACCGTTATCAGCAAAGAGGCCAGAGTCAAGTTTGGATGTGAGTATAATGTTAATATAGTTAAAACTGAACTAAAAACTAAAATTATATGTAAAAAAAACCAAAACATTTTAGGTCACTCAAATAAAACTTTAAACTAGACATTTGAAAAAGCGAAATAAAACTAACTCAAAAAATATACAGGAAAGATTCTTAGTTTTTGTGTTTGTTAATTTAGTAAAGAGTTGTTATTAAAACTTGTCTTTTAAGGCTTTGATGGTCATATTTATTGACATTTTGGATGCCTACAAGAATGTGAGTCAAGTTGTGTGTTTTTATTCTATTAACTGTATTGACTTTCCTAAGTCTTGCCTCTGACGTATGCCTTCCATACAATAAAAACTAATAAAGACCAAAGTTGCTTTTTAAACTAAACTGAAACTGAACTAAATTAAAAGCAAAAAGTCAAAGAAATAAAGTTAAAAATGTATTTGAAAGTGAATACCACCAAGCACGGCATTCCTGCTTAAGTTCAGTGTTGACATCTTGAGCTGAATATGTTCTTGGCTTTAGCTTCAGGTTCGACAGCGTGTCTGCTCACATTATCTCCAACTCATTAAGGTTGTGACGATTGAGTTCCTTGACTGGTCCAGATTATTTTAGTGTTGATATTTATGTATTAATTTCAACTGTAACGTCCTCAGACTGGCATACAGATAAAGACTAAGTGGAGATCAAATGGAAAAAACCTAAGCCAGGTATGGCAGTTCCAAATCACTAAGGCTGAGGCTCAGGTGGTAGAACGGGTCTTCTACCAATCGAACAAATAAAAGCTACCAGTAAATCTACCAGTACAAGAGCGGTACAAATGTGTGTGTGATTGCGTGATAGAGTCTTGTAGGAAAAGCAAATTGAACGTTTAACTACGTAGAAAGGCACTATGTAAGTACCATTTACAGAAGAGAGGACAACACAGACTAAAATCTAGAAAGCAACACAGCAAGTTTTCATCTTTGAGGGAATGCTCTTTGAATCATAATACTTATCAAACACTGTGTTGACTCATTGAGCTCCTTAATGACTAAAGCTTATTCACACCTTTGAGCAGTTTTGCAGTGGCTGAACTTTGACCCCCGTGTACTTTCTGTGTAGTTCTGGGTGAGTTTCCTGATGAAGAGAGAGAGCCAGTTTATGTCAAAGAAGGACAGGGAGCAGTTCTGTTGTGTGTACCTCCAAAAGCCTGGCCACGTATGTACATGTCTTCAAGAATTACACCTAAAATTCATCATTCAAACAGTGTGTAGATTTCAGAGGTACAAACAAGAAAACGTGGCCTATGCATCTCTCCCTCTTTCTGTTCCCTTTCAGAGGAGGTTACCTACCGCTGGATCTACAATGAGTTCCCAGTGTTCCTGAACACAGACCGTCGTAGGTTTGTCTCCCAGAAGACTGGGAACCTCTACATTGCCAAGGTGGAAGCTCAGGATGCGGGAAACTACTCTTGCTTTGTTTCTAGTCCCGTCTTAGGAAAGAGTGTTTTCTCCAAATTCATCCCTCTCATCCCCTTACCCCCTGACGATGGTTAGTCACCGTGCTGCAACGATACCGGAAAAGGATTTTTGCATGCTTTATTATTGTATATATAATGAAGCCTTTTCTCTTAGGTGAGGAGAGAAAATACCCAGCAGACATCAGGGTGAAGTTCCCAGATACGACTGCCATGCTGGCCTCTAATATTACATTAGAATGCTTTGCTCTTGGAAAGTAAGTTTTTCTTAGTATAATTCATGTACACATGCAAGCATTGCATAACACTGATGCATTCAAATACCATAGGAAAGAGTTTATGTGGAAACAATAATGGAAATAGTTGACTTTTTTTTTAAAAACTAGGCAAGGTAACAAGAGCACACATTTGATTCCCTTTTACTGATAATTAATTGGTATAAATGCGAGCAGATGCCACGTAAAAACAACTTTTTGCAGTCATTTGTAAGTCATTTACAGAAACTGGACTTTCAATAGAAATACAATCACATGCAGAAAAATGCAAAGAAGAATGGCTCAAAAAGAAAAAAATGTTTGGATTGTTAAATGACTGAGTCAAAATCCATATTTAAAAACCATAGTCCTGTTTCAAACTCAAGAAAACCTGGAAACAGTCTGTAACTAAAGGGGTTGTATACTTACGTGTTCCAAATAGGAACGTTATATCTTTTGAATATCTTGTGTTATATCGTTTAAATTATTCTTAAGTTTGCATTCATGTACAGTGCCTAACCAATTTATTCGACTAACTGTCATAAAAACAAGAAAATAAAACTATTCGAGTGATCTGTCAAAAACCTGTGTAAAACTAAAAACTGTATTGGCAAATTACAAACTCAATTCACATTCTTATGTTCAAATTCAGCCTGTTCTCACTCCCGAGGTGTAATACAGTGATGATTTTGTCAAGTCCTGAGGTGTTCCTTCTGCGTTCTTATGCTACGCCTGGGTTATGGATAAAATCCAGTAGAATGACTCTCCCAGGGTAATACACGTCCCAGCCATGTATTCCAGCCCTAACCCTAACTTTATTCCTAAACTAGTGCTGTCAGCACGGCGTCGATGCATCAGCGCGGTTAGCTCATTAATGCGTTAACGCAGTCCAGCTCCACACGCGGGGAGATCCGCGTTAACTCACTAAAGGAGATTTGTCGCATTAATGCGGTTATGGTGTTAACGTCATTTTAACAAGATTAATGCTGACAGCACTACCTTAAACCTAACCATAACCTTATCCCTAACCATAACCAGGACTTTAGACATTAGATAGTGTTTTCCAAAGCGATTTAAGTAAAACGAATGCAGATTAATTCCAAACGGTTCCCATGTTTCCTCATTTCCTCATCTCGTAAAATAGGGAGATCTCATTAAAACAAATTTTTCTGTTCAAGTATGCAAGTAAAAAACTGTAATTTTGCTTCTTAATCCAAAAATAATGAGTCTTTTCTTTTTTTGCTTTTTTACAACAGTAAAATTGAAAATTTATTGAGAACAATTATATTTTACATTAAGATTACTTTGTACAAAGAGTTTGTGAATATTCTTGGATTGCCTATTACAGAAATAGAAAAATGATTTGGGTAATGAACAGTTCTGTTAATTTAAACTGGCTGGTGGTCTAAGACATTTTTTTATACTTTTTAAAATACTTTTATTTTTTGTATACCTTTATCTGTAGGGACTGCATCAAAGAAGAGCCTCTGGTTAGTTTGCTTTACTATCACATCAACAAACTAACTGTATTTTCTGCACAGTCCCATCCCACATATTGTATGGAGGAAGGTTGATGCTACAGACCTCCCGGCTAATCATGAAATCAGTGAATCGGGGGCCGTGCTTCATCTGTTTAATGTACAGTACGAAGATGTGGGATTTTATGACTGTGAAGCCATCAACACTAAAGGAAAGGACTGGCACAAGGCCTGGCTCTATGTGGAGTGTAAGTCATTTGTCAGAGCTCAGTGACTTGCCTGTCTGTGTTATCCAGTAATGTATAGTGATTCCCATTATATTTTTCCAGCTGCTCCGGAGTGGGCAGAGACCATCAATAACACGATGAAAGACATTGGCTCAGAGCACACCATGCGCTGTGTGGCATCAGGGAAACCCTTCCCTTTCATCCGCTGGTATAAAGATGGATATATGGTAAAAACTCTTTGACATGTTGTGTGAAACTGGGCAATATGATATCTCAGCTTGGCTTTACAGTTGCTTTGTGTAAGTCTTCTTTGGCTCAAGTACACGTTTGGGTTGTGTTTTTACTAGTATGGTAAAGGTGAGCTGAAGTTTTCCAGCCTGACTTTTGCTGACTCCGGGATGTATCAGTGCATCGCTGAGAACTACTGGGGCATCAAATACGCCAACGCTGAGCTGCGAGTCATCGGTACTCTGATTTAGTGAATTTTGACATTTAAAAGCACAACTGAACTGCTATATTATGGTTTAAGACAGGTATTAAACACAAAATGACACTTCTGACCTCCCTCCAGCCTGTGCGCCAACATTCGAGTTCAACCCTGTGAAGAAGCAGCTTCTCGGAGCTAAAGACGGACGTGTGGTGATTGAGTGTAAACCCAGAGCGGCTCCTAGACCTCGATTCACCTGGACAAAGGGCAAAGAGCTCCTCTACAACAGCTCACGGTCAGCCTAATACCTCAGCTTTACTCTTTTGCTTGTTGAAAAAAGGCACATCAGGAAGCTTAACTGCTTATGTCCATATTCACAGCATTTCAATCATGTTTGACGGGAGTCTGGAGATCTTGAATGCCACCAAAAACGATGAAGGGGTTTACACCTGCTTTGCGGAGAATGACAGAGGAAAGGCCAACAGCTCTGGCTATCTCACCATCACAGGTCAGCGCATGTATATGTGTGCATCTAAACAGAGTAAAGATCCCACAATCTAGAATGATTTTTAAGTGTATCTATAATATTCTTTTGCTTAGAGGCTACCAGCATCACAGTAGCACCTGAGGACACTGAGGTTAGAGTTGGTGACGAGGTGATTCTGAAGTGTCAAGCTTCATACGACCCCATGCTGGACATCACATTTATCTGGGCTATAGACTTCAGAGTCATCGACTTTAATGCAGAGTGGCAACAATATGAACGTGTCATGGTAGGGTTGGTGATTTATTACAGCCATATTTATGTTAAACCTTCTTCGAAGATGCAGACTAAAGATCCTCTGTATACTTCACCCACTTTTCTCATTATCCTTTTCTCCTTTGGGTTTCCTTCCTTCTATTATGCTGTTGTTTCCTGTCATTTAGAACGAAGATGGTGTTGGCGACCTGAGAATATTGAACGCTCAAATTTGGCACGAAGGTCGCTACACCTGCACGGCTCAGACTGTTGTGGACAGTGACACTGCCTACTGTGATCTCAAGATTGTAGGTCAGTCTGAGCATGAGGTGAACACAGATGTAAAGAGTCAAGTATAGTCTTAGAAAGCTATGAAGGAAAGTTCTCAGTGCCAGCCCACATCAGCAAGTGATGGCAAAGCTGTAACATTTTCATGGATCCAATGAGGAAATCTCATATAAAAGTATGCTATGTAAGCTGCTGTAGCCTGCCTAGTGTTGCTGCAGATCTGCAAGCTACTTGGGAACCCACCCCCAGCTCAATATTTTTCCATGCTAGCAAATAGGCATGACATCTTTTGCCATTAAAGTCTGTTCTGAGGTGCTAGAACAAAGCAACACTGCTGAATATAAGTGACTACAGAAAAACTGGAATTATTTTTATCCCCCTTATACTCATTTTTCCATGTGTTTTCATTCTCCTCCCTCATCTGATCCCCAAACCCCAGGTGTTCCTGGTCCTCCTGGTGTGATTCGGGTGGAAGAGATTGGGGACACGTGGGTGAAGCTGTGGTGGACTAAAGGAGCTGAGCATAATAGCCCTATTCTCTACTATACCATTCAGACCAGACACTACTGGGCTCTATATGAAGATGACTGGAGGAATGCCAGCACTTGTGAGTACTGCTCGCTGCCAGCAGGGGGCCAACTCACGCCACAGATATGATAAACTAAAGCATCCTTTACTATTTTTAGGCTCTGAAACAAATGAGTATGATCTGTGATTCTTTTGGATATAAATTACTTAAAAAATAATAGATATATTTATTATTATTATTTTCATCATTTAAATGTTCCTTGTGTCCTTCAGCTCCAACTGTTCTTGATGGCAGTATGGAGAAAGCAGAGGTGACAGACTTGTATCCTTGGATGGAATATCAGTTTAGGATCATTGCTACTAATGAGCATGGCTCTGGAGAGGCCAGTATCCCCTCCCTCAAGATCAAAACCTGGGACGCTCGTAAGGATAAAAAAGAAATTGAAGTTGTGATATGTTAGATATGCTATTTTAAAAATACTAATGATAAACTATTTTCTTGCCCTCAGCACCAGTTGTGTCTCCCACCAATCTGGCCGGTTATGGAGGTCGAAATGGTGAGATAATCATCACGTGGACAGTAGGTGTCTCTGCTTGACTTCCTCATTCGCAAGTTCCATTTTAACAGTTGAATTTTACTGGAAACTGTTTCAACTTGTGACCTTTAGCCCGTGGAGCCTTGGTACTTCTATGGTAAGAAGTTTGGCTACATCGTCGCGTTTAAGCCTCACGATGCTTACGACTGGTGGTACGAGACCATCTCGGACCCTGAGACAAGACGACACGTTCACAGAGACACCTATTTCATCCCCACTGAGGAAGACTTCCAGGTGCGAGAGTTTCAGGTGAAGATCAAGTCATTTAATGTGAAAGGAGACGGACCCTACACCCTCACAAAGGTCATCTACTATCCACGAGATGGTAAGACCTTTGCTTTGGGCTTGATCACATTCCTGTTTTTATTACCGTGGAAACTATGAGCACCTTTTTCAATTTCATTTTTCTCCATCTTCTTCAGTACCTACAGAATCTCCAACAGATATCTACGCTAGGCCTGTGTCCTCCACTGAAGCTCTGGTTTGGTGGTTGCCAGTGGTTGACACTGGAACAGGCCTACAACAGTATATTGAGGGATACCAGGTACAGAACCGCAGAGAGATTAGATAGTTGCATTAACAATCAGTTGAACAGGGGTCCATTCCATAACAATCCCATATCCTGTCATCTAGGTCAGATACTGGAGAAAATATGATGATCCGGAACCAGGTGCCAATCGTATTTTTGTCTCAGCCTCAGTCAATCAGACAAGGCTGGAAAATATGCTGCCAGATTCACACTACCTCATCGAGGTCCGTGCCTACAATGGAGCAGGCCTCGGACCCCCTGGAGAAATGTGTGAGATGTTCACCAAGAGGCCACGTAAGACAGAGCATAACTATAATAAGATTTATAATAAGGAGCAAATCTGCATTTGGAGACTCAATAAATGATCTCTTTACAGCACCACCAGATCCTCCCAGGATGTGGCGATACATCAGTTGGACAGGGAAATGGCTGTATGTGTGGTGGGATCATATCCAGTACGACTGGTTCGGTAATATTTCCTTCCCGCTGTACTACAAGGTTTGTAAAGTGTTTCTCTTTTAATTAGAGTTAAAACAAGTTTCTCACGTCTGTCGTATAGCGATAACAGGATTGCTGAAGACCTTCCATGTTTCTCATCATCTGCCAGGTCATGTTCAGAAAGTCAGGCTACATCTATGGGAAGGTCTACATCACTGGCTGGCACTTCATGGACTTCCCCATGCCTCAGGTTGGAGATTATGAACTGATGGTGCGTGGCCGTTATGAAGGAGGAGATGGCCCAATCAGGAGGATTAAGATTCTGGGTAAAGCTCAGAAAAATCATTAAATAAAAATGAAAGTCTTCACCCATTTTACCTACTTTTCAATCACTTTTTTGTGTGTTTGATGTTGTTTCTTCTTCTTCCTCAGGTCATGCATCCACAATCACGCCCACCTTAAGCCTGGTGTCTTTGGTGCTGCTGGCACTGTGCGTTGTGGGACTGGAAATTTAAGCCTGCCTCAAGCAACATGTATATAACAGACTCTGGGAAGCAAATACACGGACCATATTGAGGATCTAGTCTTTATTATCAAACAGTCTTCACATTGATGCTCACTAAGATGCCACATCCTGCATCCTTCTAGCTTTTGTTCAGGTGTAACACAATACTGGAAAAAGAAAATTGTTTCTCAAAAATAAGATTTGTTGTTAATCCAAATGCTTTTCTAGACCAATTACCAACCATATTTGTATACCATCATATGACAAGATCTAAAATGTCTTGAATGGATTATATGACAAGGCACATGATTCTCCAAACACTGTGTAGATAGAAATAAATGCACAAGGAAAAGAAAGTTTAAGTTGTTTGTCAAGCGAAAAGTGCGATTTTCCAGTCTCTTAAGTTATTTTCTATTAATTCTTTTTGTTGGAAAAATTATGATTTCTTTTTACACAGACAGTCTCCATCTCTCTGTTAAATCAGTCATTAGTATGTACACAAAAATATAATAAGAAATGCTTTTGGTTATTTTTAAAAAGTGTTTATGAAAACTATGTAAGTTATTTGTGAATAGCGTTTTTTCTTCTTCTTTTTTAAATTTATTTATTGAAACAGGAGTAATGCTACCAACGATGGGGACAGAATGTTGGTGGGGGAGCTGTGGGTTTCGCAATGACTCTAAATTGTTATTCGGAGTTATTAACAATGAAAGACATATCGCTTTGACATCTACTACTGTATATCACCTGGATCTGTACGCTAACTTCTTTTGTGTCAAGCTGCAAAACCATTAAACCGAATGCAACAAACAAATGACAACTGTGTACTTGTGAAATTTTCTCAATGCGTCCCAACTGAGTCCCAACAAATGACACAACTTAATTATTTTTGGAGGATTTGTGGAAATGTGATGTGTGTTTTCAGTCAACAGATGGCAGTACAGCCACATGTTGTTAGCCACTGTTTTAGTTACCCATCACTGTACTTGCTAAGTGTTTTGTTCTTAACCTGAGTAAAACTTAATAACAGTCACTGCTTGTAGAGAAAACAGGGAGAGAGCTTGGCGGGTATGTAGGCACACATACTGCTTATGCTGCTTTGCTTATACTGGGTTAAGACCTTTGTTGCTTTAATTCTTCATGCCATAAATTCAACAAGGTGCTGGACACATTCCTCTGTGATTTAGTTCCATATTAACATGACATCATTATACAGTCACTGCAGTTTGCCTAAAATCTCCTTTCCACCACATCCCAAAAGTGCTCTACTGAATGAAGATCTGGTGACTGTGGAGGCCAGTGAGCTAATTATTATATTTATAAAAACACAGTTTGAGATGACTTTAGCGACATGGCGCGTTATCCTGTGGTCATAAAGGAATGGGCATGGTCAGCAGAAATACTCAGGTTTGTTGTGACGTTTAAAGGATGCTTATTTGGTATGCCATGCAATCATACAACCACTGTGGCCTAAACCACTGATAATGGGCAGCAGAAGTAAACAGTTATCACACTAGGCAATGTTTTCGGGATCTGTGGTCTTCCACAATCTTCTGGTGAACCTTTGTGAGTTGTAGCTTCATTTTTCTATTCTTAGCTGATAGGAGCGGGACCCAGTGTGGTCGTCTGCTGCAGCAGAATCTCTGCTGGCTATGTTGTGCACTTAGAAATGCTCTTCTGAATACTTTATTTGAGCAGCTATTTGAGCTATATTAGTTACTTTTGCCTTCCTATCCACTAAAAGGAGTCTGGGCATGCTGCTCTAAATTTTGTCACCAACAAGTCATTTCTCTCATCTTCAGACCATTCTCTCCAAAGCCTCTACGGATGGATGTGTAGAAAATCCCAGTGGGTCAGGATTTTCTGGAATAATGATACCACCCTGAGAACCACGCTAGATTCAGAGTCACTTTTCTTAAATCAACATTTTGATGCTCAGTTTGAACCACAGCAGATTGTCTTTCCATGTCTAAATCCCTAAATGCACTGAGTTGCTGCTATGTGATTGGCTCATGAGATATTTGCAGGTGAACAGGTGTACCTAAAAACAACTGGCTAATGGCACTGGAAACATATAGGTCAACCAGGTGAGTAGAAATTGTTGTTATGTGGTTAAAAATGTTGATTGTCTCTGTTTTAAGTACTATGGAGGGATTTTTTGCTGTTGTTGTTGTGACTGATGTTGTGCAGTTTTGAGTTCTCCCCTCCCCAAAGCCTGTCAGCAGACAGCTGACCCACTGCATGACCCTTTCCAAAACAGCCCCCACACCTAAAGTAGGGAGTCTGTTTATTAGGGTGTTGGTCTAGTGATGTAGTGACTTTGATGTGTGTAGTCAAGAAAATGGAAACAGTGACCTGTTGACCCGTGCTGCCCACCCCTGTGCACCAGAACATTCTGTATCCGTAAATCCTAGACAGCAAGACAAGGGTGGAAATAAATGAAGAACTTAAATAAAATCCATAGTTTTCTATATTTATGTTATTTATAGTATAGATTTTATGGTATTTCCAAGCTAATAGAGAGACGAAGAAGGAGGGATTCACTGCATCCCAGAGGGACTTTTGTCATACAGCATATTGCTTTGCTTAGTCCAAAGCAGTGGCTACAGCATGACCATAATATCTGTGATGTTGTTGGAGAGCAAAAGGAGGCTTTTGTAAGTCCATGTTTTTTACTTGTGCTCTTGCTTGTATATAGTACAGTAGTCTCTGTGGGTGGCTTTTATCTCTCCTGCAGCCACCTTCATTACCACCAGTTTTTCTCCCATTTTACCTCCTTCCATTCAAACAAATTACACAAACACTGAAAATCCCATGCGAGGCTGAAATCAGTGCTGCAGTCATTTACAAACAATCACAGCAGATGTGCAAAGGTGAGTCTTCCATGGCAGGGGAACGAGTCGTCCTCCAGAGAAGGATATTGAAAAGCCTGTTGTGATTCATGGTTCCTTCAGCTTTTATTAGCATTCTTGGTATAGATCTCCTCTGGACAATGAACACAAATATATTGTTTGTGGCAGGGACAGCAGTAGCTCTGCAAAATGGTATTTTTGTTGGAGTTTGTTGCAGTGAAATTGTGTTTAGTTTGTCAGCAGAACTTGAAGTTGTGTTGATAAATGAGACTGATTTCCAACATGTATATTCAGAAAATTACATATAGCAGCTGAACACTGTCACTTTGAGGATGTGTTATACTGAACATCGATATGTGCAGGAATCTGGATCATTACTGTAAATGAGAAAGGCGATTGGGTTACATCACCTGATGAATAATACATATGCAGACTGAAGTCCAGCTCTGATATCTGTGAATATGCTTTCAATGAATTCATTTGAGCAATTGATTCCATTTATTTTACTTGAACAATTATTTAAAGCAGTCTATGACAAACATTGGACTTCGGAGTTTATTTATTTATTTTTTTATGATAGGAAACCTGCCACACACACACACACACACACACACACACACACACACACACACACACACACACAACCCCATTCAGCTATCTTAGTGAGGACCATAATTGACATAATGCTTTCCCTAGCCCAGGGGTCAGCAACCTTTAACACCCAAAGAGCCATTTGGACCTGGTTTCCACACAAAAGAAAACACTGGGAGCCGCAAATACTTTTTGACATCTAAAATGAAGATAACACTGTATATATTGGTTTTTTTTACCTTCATGCTTTGTGTAAACAACTAAAGTGTGTTGCTTATAAAATCCATGAAGTGCTACAGAGAAAATTACATTTTATTTATGTAATTAACACATTTTGAACTCTTGAAGAAATATAACAAAAGGAAAGACACCCAGCTGAACTAAAATGATCCATGTAGCAAACAAAAACTGTTATATCGCCTTTGGGCTTTTGGAGCCTTGACCTGTCTTTTAAAAATATTTGGAAAACAAAGCACCATGCTGCTAAAAAATGAAAACTAGATATTTGCAAAATTCTGCCTAAATATATATTTTACCTGGTTAATGTGTGGCGGGGTCTGCAGTGCCGCTGCATGGGAGTCAGACGCACCGGAGCGGCACCCGCAATCACTCCTCGCCGCCTTAAAGTCTGTACTCTCTTTGCTGTTGTGTTGTCAGGCTGAGAGCTGAAAAGCTACAGCCGACTGTGTGCGTACAGCAACCGTGTGTGAAAAGTGGTCAATAAAGACATGCTGAAAAACATGGTCATGGAAACATCGTCGGCTCTGCCGTGGTATGTTTACGATGGGACTTCTGCTCCTCAACCTCTGCGCACAGATTCTGCAAATCGGGGCTGTAAGAAGTCACTTTCATCTTTACGCAGGACTGTAAGCTGTCATCTGTGAGGCGTGAGCGGTGTTTGTTTTTAACATAGTTCACGGTGGACAATAGCTGCTGCCATAATATGGATCCGAAGATCCATAACTGGCCTACCTGGGGTTAAAAGTCTCGATAAATAAACGGTGTTTCGGCGGGTACACCGGCTTCCGCGAGTGTGACGCTTATTTTGAGCGATGAAAAATAATAAAATATAATTTTATTTTTATATTTCAATATCACAATAATCTTCCAATTTAGAACTACAAGTTAAAATAGAACTAAACACAAATAAAATACACTTCAGCTAAATACTTCTAATTTATTTTCCCAAACCACCCGCGGAGCGCAGTATAAGGACAAAAGAGCTGCATGCGGCTCCGGAGCCGCAGGTTGCCGACCCCTGCCCTAGCCCCTTACCCTAACCATTAAAAATGAATGCCAAACCCTAACTAAATACAACTTTTTCTTATACCTAACCATAACCTAATTGTAACCCTGACACTAAAACCACATTTTGAGCCTCAAAAATGCCTTTAAATGCCTTCAAACTTGTGAGGACCGGGTTGTGTGTCCTCACAAGTGACTGCTGGTTCTCACAAGTATAGTAGAATGCAGATTTCGGTCCTCACAAAGATAGCTAGACAGGAACACACACACACACACAAAGTAGACAATTTAGGAGTCAAGCCAGGAAATTACATTTCTTCCTTTTGAAAGGAAATTAATAAATGAATTATTGTTATAACCGGTGAGGGGAACTAAATTTACTTACTGAAGCACTGCAGAAACGTTTTGATGTATGTCTATTTCAAAAACAACAGCAAAAAATTATTGTAGAAGAAATCGTCCAGAAAATAAAATGAGTTTAATCTTAATGAGCCAATTTTAAAGTTCTGTATAATATATTAGGGATATTAATGATCCATTGATGAAGCACTACTGTGGACAATCAACATAACAGTTTAATATTTCTTTCATTTTGTAGCCAATGCATTGCTTAAAGCAACATCCCACCTCCATGAGATAATTTTAAGAATGGGATGAAGTGATGATGAACAGGTGGAGGACCAGACATGGGTGAAACTGATTAACATCAGCACAACAGAGACAATGAGGGTGGGAAGTATAACTAATAGAGGACACCACTGAAGATTAACCTACAAAGTACAATGGAAATAACCTGAGAGAAACTGTTGTAGTCTGAATACTAACACTTAACAAGATGAACAGAGAATGGAAACACAAAGGGAAATTAATACAGACTGAGATGGAGGAAGGATGATAAAAGCAAGACTCCAAAAATCACAACAACAAAGCTCAAACATGAATGAAAACCAAGAGCAAAAGGAACGATGAAAACCAACAAACAATAAGAATCCAGAAAAACTACAAGAAAATCAAAAGCCCTTTATCCAAGACCCAGGACTATGACAACAATTAATAATTTAACATAGCAGGTTAGGAACCACCAACCTAAGGTGTCCACAGATCACTGCAAACTTACAGATCACTGAAAGAAAGGAAAACTAACTGCATATGATAGATACAGTAAATAAACTCGCACTGAATTCTTTGGGATGCTGCTGATTATTTATATATTAGATATTCCCTTTGCTGCTTTCCATTTGATCCGTTTGCTGTCAGATTGAACCTGTGATGGTGTGAGGTACATAAATAGACTAAGTAATAGAGCTGGAGCCCTCAGTGCTCAAAGCAGGTTCAGCATGTGTGACTTCCTGCCTCCAGCATGTGATTGTTGCATTTTTATTGACTTTTCTCAACCCTTTTAGTCCTATTTCCCTTCTCTAAGCTATCCCTATCCTTATCCATAAACCAGAGACTGTACTTTGTGCAGCAGCAATCTATAAATGTAAGCAGGGTTTTTCTCAACTACTAGTAGTTTGATTGCACACAAGGTAATACTATGAAAGCTATGAACACTAGGTAAGGCTTAAAATAAAGAGCCAAACCAGGACATATGCAAAGTAGCCTGCACTGGCCCATAAATCACATGCGTTTGGCAGGACTCCCTGGCTTTTTAGCTAGCTATCCCTGACTAGAGAAGTCCCTACTACTGGTCCCACAGAGCAGAGAGGACTACTGAGCAACATCAGATGGCTTCCCAGGATTGGAAGGAGCCACACTAAATCTCCCCATCCAATTTAGTGTGACAGATTTAGCCTGAGTTAGCAGCACAGCTAACCTGGTTAGCAGCCTGTAACACCATGGATGCTGGTCCCTACCGCTGTTTGATTGGCTGAAATGGGTTGTTGTGTCAGGTCAAGAAGTAATTGCCTCATCTATGGATAGTTTATGACCCTGTTTAGTCTGTGAGGAATAGCTACTTCACATATGGCTCTTTTTGATGGTGGTACTTTATCAGGCTAATGGTTTATGTTGGTGCTGTCTCACTATTAGTGAACAAAGAATGTGCACCTTGAGGCTGAGGGGAACCATTTTAGCTGTACTGTGTGGCATTGAAGGGGAACTGATTGCTTACTGCGCTTCGTATTCCCTCACAGAAAGCACATTGCCTAAATTGTGAAACTTACACATCTAACACCCAACAGTGCAGTCTGTATTCTGAAATAACAACCCACAGGTTTTACTACTGTGTGACTTGGTTTTGTGTAGCTCATCAGTTCCTTGCCAGATTTGTGCTCACTCTGCACCAGGACCCCCTAGTCTGCTTTGGCAGACGCACAAAATCCTCTCTGTTTTCGTCTCTGTCTTGTGCTGGCAGACCTGATGCTTGCCGATGCTGATGCCAGAAAAACTGCTTCCAATCCTTTTTTAGTCCAATTAAAGATTAACACAGAGCCAGGAACCTTTCTCGGTATAAATACCTTTTCAGGTTTGTTTTGAAAATGTTCATTCGGCGTGATTGCTGAAATGGCAAAACAGGCAGTACGTACATAATAAACAATTAAATGGGTCATAGTTTGACATCTGTAGCAGCACTTTTAAACAGAAAGTATATGTTGAGCTCCTGGGTGATATTTAATCTAAGGTATATAGCAGTGTGCATATAAGCCTCCACCTCACCCAGTCATGTTAAAGGAAAGTATTCAGGTACACAGTAGCTACAATAGGTTGTAGAACCAATGTCAGAAGCAAAAACATGAAGTAATCATTTTCCATAGGACTGTATCAGTCTCTCGCATCACTGGCGAGGAATTTTTTCCTCATTCATTTAGATTGTTTCTTCAGTTCCTTGAGGTTTGTGGGAATTTTTTATGCGCAGTCTCTTAACGTTCTGCCACAGCATTTCATGTACGTTGCTTCTTTTGTTTTACAGCTGTTCTGTTTTGTATTTCCTATTTTAGTGTTTAGCTCAAAGCTGTCCCCACGAAGCACAACCTTACAAAGCTTCAAGTCTAATTCATTTATTATTTAGCACAAACTAAGGCGCTTATATAGGATATGAACTGTCTGCTATTAACATAATGATTACGAGGGAGGAGGAGAGCAAAGTGTTGAAATTACTCACCACTTAATGTTTTTTTATTACTTCTAACAATGCATTTATTAAATTATTTCCTTATCTGCTGGTAACTAAACTAAGTAAATTTTTTATTTCTTTTTGTGGTTGAAAGGGAAGTGGAACACTTTGATATCTAACATGTAAAACAGCTATTTAAATTACTTGATATCAACTTGAGGGAAATGACACAAACAAGATTTAATCATTTGATAGAGCTTGTTATCAAACCTCTTTGAGGTTGTACAATATCTGGATTTCCAAATGAATATAAGTAGAAACTCACCTATTAAATGTCTGATATTTATTTTATCTTTGTTATATATCAGTGCAATCTTGTCTTGTTTGTGCTGTGGACAGGGGAGACAGGCTCTCAGCTGCCGCACAGGAATAAAGGATGAATGAGCGGTTGATAAAGGAGGAATGTGATACCTGTGTTGTTTGGAAGGACAAGCTGGAGGGATGCAAGCAGGGAGGGTCAGAAAAAAAGAGAGAAATAGAACGAGGGAAGGGGAAGGAAAGTCAAAATGACGTTGGGCTCTATCAGTCCCAGTGAGGCAGGATGATCACCTCCATCCTCTTTACACACCCACTGTATAATGGCAGGATTTATCACACAGTCCCTGTTCACCGGGTAGCTTTCTCCAGCAGTGAGGAGATGATATGAAAGTGCAAATGTAGTTATAGTTTAAAAGCAGTGCCTAGGTACAACCTCCAAAAATATCCTGCCCGTGTGCTCCAAGATGTCTGTCTGTCTGGAAGCTGTGATGAAAATGTCGTCTTGAAAAGTCTAAAATGACTTCATCCAAATCTGAAGTGGGAACAGATGCACAGCAAGATGGGACCTGTGCGGTGTCTTTTATTGTATGCATATTTTGTTTGTGCATGTAAATAAAAGCAGCTCTTTGGGGGATTTTGCCTTTTTTTCCTCCCTGACAGGAAGCCAAATGAAATCCTTTTTCCTCGCATACACACTCACTTCATCTTAGACTCGTGTTTGCAAGGCAAGCAGATTGCACCAGGTGTTATGGGCACAAACAAGCTCAGGTTCAGCCCCCGTGACAAGCTCTATTGTCAAAAGAGTTGTTACGTAAAGAGTGATTAGTGATATTGCATTAAATGGAAGATGCAGCCTGTCACCTGTACACAGTGGAGGCTGTCCACCTCAGTGAGAAGTGTTCTCTGCCCTCAGCCATAAAATTTTTATCTCTACAGAAAAAAAACAACAACACAACAGTAAATATGTCACTTCCTATGAATGATGACTTCCCTTTCTGGGCCAAACAGTAGCAAACATGTTTCATTGTCAGGTTTAACAATGGTACCCCGTTCTTTATCTGAGTATGTGACACTGATCTCAAACAGCTGTAATGGTAATGTCCTGCTTGGGTAGATAAGTAGAACACGGCTACAGATATGACAATCGTGTCCTAAAGCCAAGCTCTTTGCCTTTCGAAAGGGACGCTTTCACTCTCACTTTGACACTAGAATCAGGGATTTCTGTGACAGACATGCAAATGGATAGATGCATACATTTATTTCCAAATTACTATGTAGTTTTTGTTAAACCTGCAGTTATTTCCTGTAGAAAGCAATGGCAACATCAAGTGTCTGCTGAGTCTTTCAGAGCTGGCAGCATGCATGTTGAGTTCTGGTTCTTGTGAGTGGTTTTTGGTCTTCAGATTACAGATTTAAAGTACTCTAATTACTTTTTTTTATTACGATGGAGTCCAGGGAATTAGTTATTTAGTTACTGCTAAGGAGGTCCACGTTTATAATTTGAAAAGCACCTTCAAGCTAAGCAGCGCTTCACAGCGAGGGTAGTGAGAACTGCTGAGGGGGAAAATTATGCTGATGTTATGGCTACAAAACAGCAAGCTTTAATTTGGTTGAAGCTGCTGCTCTGAAGGGAAATGAACAAACTTGTTGTTCCTAATGCGATGGAGGAAGTGCTACCAATATCAGCCTTCCATGCAGAGAAGTATTTACTGGTTGGAGACCAACACTGAAAATGTGATATCGCAAATTATCTGATCGGTCAAATACAAATGCAACTCAGGCCTGTAGACATGGTGAAGATGACCTGCTGAAGTTCAAACCAAGCATCAGAATGAGGAGGACAGGAGGGGATTTGTGTGATTTTCAATGTGTCATTGTTGTTGGCTGGTGTGAGAATTTCAGAAACTCCTGATCTACTGTTATTTCTTCCCACACAATCATCTCTAGGGCTCATATAGAAAATGGTCTGAAAAAGAGAAAATATCCAGTGAGAACCAGTCTCTTTCAGAAAATGCTTTGTCAGAGATCAGAGAAAAGATCCAGAATGCTTTGAGCTGATAGGCAACAGAAACTCAAATAACCACCGAGGTGAGCAGAAGAGCATCTCAGAATGTTGAACTTTCAATCCCTTTAACTCTAAAGAAGACAACACCAAGGTGCCACTTCTATCAGCTAAAAACAGGAAACTAAAGCTACATTTCAAGCAGGCTCACCAAAAGCGGACAACGCATCTCAAGCTAGTTTCTTGAAAATGACAGTGAGTTCACACACACTGTCAACACATGTCATGAGAGCACTTTTGGGATGTGATGAAGCAGGTGATTTGCCTCATGGGTGTGGATTCGACAAATTTGCAGCAACTGTGTGATGCTGTCATGTCAATATGAACCAAAATCTCTTCTATCTGCTTCTAGCACCTTTGCTGAATGTATTAAGGTAGTTCTGAAGGCACAAAGGAGTTTCAAATCAGCAACTAATAAACTTTTAAGTGTCTTTTGAGTGTATAAAAGTTTTTTATATCCTAACAAATTGCTTGTCACAGGAGGTAGTTCTTTAATATAGCAGTTTACTTGTTAATGGCAGAAAATTAACAGTTGCTAAAAAATTAGGATTCTTTTTTAAAAATAATTATTAATCCACAGAAGGGAGTCTGGATATAAACCACTGAGTGTTGTGCCAAATATTAAAAAAAACAATATATGCTTGTATATTAGAGAGAGAGAATTTCCAAAGCAGGTCTGTGGTAAATAGCAATCACATATGGTTTCTGACAGATACAGAAATGTGTCTATAGCTTTATCAAACATTTGTTAATTAGAGGAAACATCTGGACCTGCCACGCAGTTTTGCCAAAACTCATTAGAATGCCATGCAGATATTTGTTCATACATGCCACAAAACAAACTACTGGACAACCACAAAAGTCTGCACCAAATATTATGATTCTTCAATAAATAGCAGACACCAGCACCCAAAAGTCAACAGCAAATCAGAAAGAGTCAACCTCTGGGAACCCTGTTTGTTTAGTTTGGGCCAAAAGGTCGACCAACCAAACAACAGAGAAACTCCCCTTCCCTTCTGATTGCACTCCACCACCCCAACCCTCCAGAAAAAAGCTAAAATTCAGACAGACAGACTGTGACCATTAGTTTGTAAGTGAAAATCTCCAAAACCTATATGCATTCTCATAACAACCCGGAGATACTCCTAGGCTGTTGCCAAATCTCCACATGAGCAACAGAAGATAAGGTACATTTACAGACTTTGTAAATGTACCTGTGCTTAGTAAATACAAAAAACAAAAGGTGAAAGTGTGCCTTGTGAGCGAATGAGTTCATGCGGTACTGCCTTAATTGAGACAGATGCATTTTTAATGACCAGTCCTAGCTCAAAGCAAGAGAGGCATCAAATTATGCTAAGTTAGTAAAAAATGCTAATAGCTCAGCCATGATTCTGGCTTACTGCTGAAAGATGATACTTACTCGTAGCAGTCCTTTCCCCCAGGTGAAATCTTTTAACTTGCATTTGGTGTATTCCTGAAAAGCTGAAAGGGTTGGTATGCAATTTAGAGGCTCCTTGTGCAGACTAGAATTACTCCCAAGACATAATTGTTTAATTCACATTCAAACATAAACATTTGTATGACATGCACAGACGTCAGCTCATGGTTATACAAATACATTTAATGTTCACTGCTTTTCTGTCCAGACACATTTTCAGTTTCCCTCCCTAGTTCAGTGGGATTCATCTCCAAGTTCTGGCGACACTCAAGATGTGGCATTTTAACTCAGTTGTGACACCTGGAGAGAATCGTGCAATATCAAAGAGAAGGCGTTGCTATGTCGCAGGGACCACTTGTCAGATACAGACAGACACAAACTGATGTTAAGATGAGTGCACATTTCTTTTTTTCCCCCCTTTGGATATGTGATGCAGAGAAATCTGCACATACGCATACATGCATAGACAGGTACATAGACACGCATGCATCCACAGCCTGATTTCCCTTTGCTGCCATCTGTCAGTTGTTGAAACCTCAAGGGAGGTACGGTTGGCTGCAGCCTGTGCCACAGTTGGGTGCTAAAATGAACAGCACAGCAGATGTTTGAGTTGCTTTTTTGAAAGTTCCTAAACCCATCTTTCCAAGAAGACTGCCAGTTTCATTCCACATGAGGCTGCTTAACGTTCTCTTGTCATGAAATAATGTCATTTATTTAATGATGCCCCAGCAAAATGGTTGGAGAAGCATCTGTGTTCTGTTTATGATTGTCTTTGTGAAGGATGACCCGTGTAAGCTGAAAAAAGTTAACTCAAGACCTTTGGAAGACAGCCCAGCAGGACTGTCTGCTCAATTCATTTCAGGATTATTTATATTACACCCAATCACAACACTCGCCTCAAGGTGCTTAATACTGCACGATAAAGATCCTACAGTATTTCAGTGAAAAACCCCAATAATAAGAAGTTGTCCATCAGATGGATAGGCGACAGTGGGAAGGAAAAACTGCCTTTTAAGAGGAAGAAATGCCCAGCAGTACCAGGCTCAGTTAGGTAGATGTCTGCCCCTTGGTATGGGATTGAGGTAAAAGAGAAAAGAAAAAGTAGATCTGTAACATCTGCAAATAAACAAATAAACAAAAAAAGGAGCTGAAAACACTAAAATGCACTGTAGGCCTGGAAAGCAAGATGTCTGTGATGTCACTGTAACATCACGCTTCCTGCAATGGTATCATTTCCCCCTATGAAGGACTGCACAAATAACCCACAAGAGCCTTTTCTATACCAGCAGCCCATCAGGGTGGTGAAGACTGATGAGAAGAGGAAAAGGTTTCACTCGTTTCACATTCACACGCCCGGTATGACATCACTACCTCATTGTAAAGAACCCCTCAAACAATAAGAGGCATGTCCCGTTAATTCCCAGCTGAGGTGATTCTACAGCCTTGCATTAGTCATTGATGGATGACACAGTGAATCCTCTCTTCCCATTGTTCCTGAACATTAAACAAATTAGCTGTGTCTATAAGCCTTAGCCCTGCTGATGTCACAAGAGCTCTTCTGTGGAAGTAGATTAGTTGCTTATATGATCTGGTGGAAGGAGCAAGCCTTCATAAGCCGTTTCTTTGAAAAGAGATATCGAATTCTTCTTTTGGATTGTTCTATTTGGATAAAAGATTGCATGAAGCTCAAAGTCAAACAGCAGGGGTCTCTTTCTCTTTAGATATAAAAGAAATGTGAGCAAGTAGGGATTTAACGCCTTAACAAGAGTATTTTATTATTTTGCATGTCTTCCACATGTGCCCTGGAAAAGGACTAAAAGTCATACTGGCTGCTTGCTGAGTAAAAACTGAGTTATAACGCCCTCCACCACCGTCTGCTACAAGAAAGTGGACTGCCTGTTTTGTCTCGGAAACAGAGTAAATCTACATATAAATGTGTGTTCCATGGAGTTCACTGACTAATAAACATCATCCAGCATTGACTGCCTGTGTACTGTCACTTTAACTACTAAATATGCCATGTGTGAGGGTGGCAGGGTGAAAATGGGAAAGTGCCATAATGAAAGCATGCTAACATACCTGCATGTTTACTGTAGAAATGTTTACTGTACAGTGATCATCAACCTACTTTTTATGTAAACACTCACAGAAGGTACATCAGCAAACTGCTGGTGATCGCGACAAGTATCACCCATCTTTGGGATTGATTTTGCTCTGCTGCTTCCAGCAACCTTTAGCAACCACTTGCCAACTAGTTGGGGAATACACATTTTTCCATAGCACCCAGAGGTTATCAGGGGTCCCCGAACGATTACTAAGCATGTGTGACTTTGCCTACATTAAATTGAAAAATAACATTTATTTATTTATGCTCTCAGCAGTGAAACGAAAATGGCTTCAATAAAATAGCTAATGTTTAATTTTCATCTAAAGTTATCCAGCAAAGCCAGGTCATTCATAGATCAACTCACAGAGAGACAGCATATTTCACTTCAGACTTAAGTCTGGTCTATGATTGTGTTCACATGCAAATCCTAAAAAGCAGACCTTTCTCAACAAGCCATTAACCATCTGCACAGTAAGCCCTCATCTATTGATTTCAGGCTACCTTTTGTCAGATGTGATTTCTAAACCAATTTCTTACATTACTTAAATGTAGAGAGGATAGCTTGCTGATCACTACACGTGAGCCTATTCAATTTAAAGACAAAGAAACCCCACATATCAACAAATGGGGTAAAACAAAAGCTTACGTGAGGATGAACAAGTAAACTTTCTGGCCTTAATTCTGTGTAATGGTTAAGGTTTTGTACTTATTCTCCCACTAGGTTTAAAACTGGGACTCCCCACCATTTGACCTTAGAACTGAAGAAGCTTCTCGGATGAAAGGTGAAACATCTTCAAGCAACTTAAAGAAGTCCAGACGCTTTTCTTTGCAAGCTCCTTTGACTACGATGACCTGGATGACTGAGAACCTTCACAGACAATGGTTGAAGTAGTGAGAATAGTGAACAAGGGGTATGATCCTAGAGTGTACGGAAATGTCAGGATGGGGTTAAAGGTCAGAGGGCAGGGTCTTTGGGGTAATGAGGTCAGGCAGTGATACATCACTGTACTCTTAATGCAAACAACTTTCAATGAGCTGAAAAAACAAAAAAGCATGCTTATTATGTGCATGTTCATTTGCTTACATCAACTTTTGGTTTGGGATCAGTTCTGCAGCATCTAACTTAAAAAATATTAAAAGAATAAATATAGCGTCACTATGTCGATACCATTTGTTGAATTATCTTTCTTAATATTTAACACTATTGCTCATCTGAACTCAATCAAGCATCTTGCAGTCTTACACAGCTGCTTTATGCTTTCATGCAAGCATGCAATCACGTTCCAATCAGTTCTTCCATGCATTTTAACACAGTGTGGCTTGAAAGATGCTCTTATGGTATGAAAAAAAAAATGATTAAGATTATTTCTTGACCTTTCAACTTTCAGAATGAACCCAATGACAGCTGAGTTGAAGATGCAGCTACCAATGATGAGTAATTATAGTTATTAACCGTTGTTAGGAAAGACAGGGGAAAGAGGGGAGAGGGACGTGCTGCTGTGAATCCATTCTTCATCAATACGTTTGACAGGTAAAAGCAGGCTGCACAAAGTCATTATTTTGCTGCAAATTCTAGCCTAGCAAAATCAGTCTGACACCTTCAATGACTGCTTTATTTTACTGCGTTTTCTCAGCACATTGTCACACATACTTTGGAAACATTTGCTTTCATATAACAAAACAATCTGCCAAATTCAGGAGCAAGAGCTTGTCACTGAAAATCTGACATGGCACGTAGCTGATGAATCGCATTTGTCTGTTGAGAGGTACAAAGCTGTTGTGGTGCGTCTGGAGCTTTTTGAAACGGTTCCTAATTACAGGTAGCATCTGGACAAACCGGCCCAGAAAGACATTAAACGTCAGGAGACTGTGACACGTTTTAAAAAGGCTTCTTGTTCAACAGAGAGTTTGGATAGATCAGAGTTTCGGGTGCTGAGAAGTGCACTGATGATGTTGAACAGTTTCAAATGATTTTTTTTTGTGAGCAGCACAGTCCAACCTTTTATTCTATAATGAGTGATATCTAAAACCTCTGCGAGAACTAAAGATAGAAACCATTGTTCTGAGGAGCATATTTGCATGTGCAGTGCAGAACGAAACTGTGACCTGAAGACCCCGAGACTGATGAAAACGGAGCCGCACGAAAGAGGCTCTGTATGAGAACCTGTTCTTGAGACAACAAGACTTGCAATTATCTCCACCGCGGGCCAATCAGACATGCTGCACTGAGGTAAGAAAACCACAATCAATCTCCAATGCTTGTAATGAGAAACATATTTTTGTCTGCCAGTGAAAAGATAATCAGCAGCTGAACAAAGGGGTCAACGGGTTCCTGCTACAAGGATGTAGCGAAACAAATAACACAAATCTCTATCAGCCTCTGTGGCTTCAGTTCTGAATCCTCAAACAAGGTTACCTTAAGACCAGCAAAACCTTAACACAGCTACTTGCTGTGGTATTGATCAGTGAGTATGTGTGTGCGAGCTATCTGTACTTCCAGCAGTTTTCCTGTGTATGCTATGTGAAGCATCCATTGATTTAAACACGTGATATACAGTAAGACTGTGTGATAATTGCTTACTCCAGTACTTTTTAACAGTACAAGAAACATCTAACTGCAACTGGGAGAAGAGTTAACATTACTAAAAAAAAAAAAGTGTAAGATGTTCTCATTTAATTAGTAATTTAATTAATTCTCCAAATTTCCTGTATCTGCACATTATGCTGCAAAAACACATTTCAAGATTAACCAGAGGAAAAATCTTTCTTGAAAATCAGTGTTTTGTTTCACTCATTATTCATTTGAGTACCTTTTGAAGTTACATGTTGGCACTGTACTTGCCTACATTAATTTTTGCTTTAGGCTATGAAACAAAGGGAATGTGCAGTACAGTGATCTTAAATCTCTCAATAAGGCCTATTTCCTTTTAAAATAGGCTTTTCAATCTTACAAACAATACAAAGACCATTCTGGTTAAAGCAACTTTTTTAAAACATTTTTTTTTGGTAATAGAACTACTCGCTCATAGTTTTTAAGAATATGAAGCTAGCATTAGCTTGCTAGCTTAAGGTTAGCAAATACCCCCCTCTGCTTTTCTTTGTGCTAAACTAAATAAGCTATCCCACTCACAAGCTAATCTGTGAAACAGAAAAGTATCGTGCTATTTCGTTAACACACACAAGAAGCTGACTCATCTGCTTCTTCTATTACAACAACAGTGAAGGAAAAGAAAGGGTTGAGCTGGTTTCGTTCTCTGTGCTAATCTAATCACAGGAAAGGGGCGGTTTCATCTGCAGAATTGAAAGTGCTAACAGTCGATTTGTTCAACTCTTAACAAGAACACATACATATTTCTAGAAATGTTGAATTATTTCTATACCACACTTTGACATGATCTTGTCTATTATACTGTAATTACTGCATATACGCAGCCATACACTCAACAGGCATTTTTAGTAGGTACAACTTTCTAGTACCAGGTTGGACCATCTGTTCCTTTGAAAACCATCTATAGATTCAACAAGGTGCTGGCGAAACTTTGATCCACATTGACGCTGTTTCTTGATTTGTTGGCTGTGCATCCATGAGATGGAACTGTCCCACCACATCCCAAAGGTCTTCTGTTGGATTGGGATCTAGTGGCTGTGGAGGCATTTGAGTACAGGGAACTCATTGTCTTGTTCAATAAACATGTTTGGGATTATATGAGTTGTATGGCATAAGATGTTATCCTGTTGAAAACAGCTATCAGAAGATAAGTTAGCAAGCACCAGGTAGACTCTGACATTTAAACATAGCTCACTTGGCATTAAGAGGCCCAAAAAGTGCCAAGAAAATATCAACCACACCATTACACCACATTATGCAATCACCATCCTGACACATTCATACAAGCAGGTTACTGTAGATTCATCTGTTCCATATTGTTTATGCCAAATTGCGACCTTACCATCTGAATGTTGGAGCAGAAATCAAAGCTTATCAGACCAGGCAATTTTTTTCCAGTCTTCTCATTGACAACATTTGTGAAGCCTAAATAGCGATTTTTTGTTCTCAGCCAACATGAATGGCACCTTAGTGTGGTCTTGTGCTGCTTTAGCCCATTTGCGTCAAGGTTTGCCCTGTTTTGTGTTTAGTGGTGTCTTTCTGCTAGCACGGAATGATTATTTGAGTCATTGTTGCATTCCTATCAACTCAAAGCAGTTTGCACAGCCTCCTCCGACCTTTGTAATCAACAAGACATTTTCACCAAGAGAGTTGCAGCTTACTGAATATTTTCTCTTTTTCATACCATTCTCTGTAAACCATAGAGATGCCCCAGTGAGAAAATCCCAGTAGATCAACAGCTTTTTTTTCAGACCAGCCCATCTAACACCAACAACCATGTTATGTTCACCCGAGTCACCTCTCTGCCTCATTCTGATGCTTAGTTTGAACTTAAGCAGGTCTCAAACATGTCTACATGCCTAAAAGCATTTGCCATGCTGCCATGTGCCATTGGCTGATTAGATAATTGCATTAATGAGTAGCTGAACTAGTAATCTTTATAAAGTGCCATTTGAATGTATGTATAATTTGTCATCTTCAAAGATGATGAAAAATATATGCAACATTTAATTACCCCGTGTTTAACTGATATAAGCATCTCACGATTGTGCCAAAAATTGAACTCCATCAGTTGATCTGTATTAATTATTTTCATTTGTGAGGCTCTCTCTTTGTAATCTTTCTCACCATGCGCGTGGACTGTGTATGCCTGTGTCTGTCTTTGTGGGTGTGTGCCAATTTGTGGCAGTTAATGGATCTTGTTTTAGTTTGTCACTGTTTGTGAGTTCAATTTCATATAATTTGAATCAGCTCTTGAAATCGATGTTGCCACTTAAATTTCTTTCTGTGGGTTTTATTTGGGTAATTAGAGGAATAAATCGGTTTGAAAGTTAAAAAAAAAAGAAATCCTTCATTCCTGAAAAGTAGAGAAGAAAAACACACTAAATAATACATTCACCATGCTCTTCTCTTTTATATCGGGTTAAAATTCAATATCTCATTTTTCATTCCCTGCTACAAAGCCTTTGAAGCTTATATAGGTTTTTGTAATTTGAAAGCAGCCTAATTATTTCACAGTTTTCTACAAAGCTGCAGAATATACTGTTAAAGATTTTCCTTATGAGCTGCAATCATTTTTTATTGATTCACTTAACTCATAAACACAAATAACAAAGAAAATGTTGATATTAATACTATAGTAATACTATTACTGTAAGAATCTCACAGAATTTCTCAATATTTTCAATCACTTTATGTGGGCTTGATGCATGCTGATGATGATAAATACAAAAGGATGTGCTCTGATGTGACCTCTGTCCCCATCTGACCTTATGTGACTCATGAAGTATATGACCTGTGACACTGCTAAAAGGACACAAAGGCTTCTGACATAAAGAGACATAAATCCATATTACAGAGTGTTGTGGGGTATAATTGGACATCGTGTTTTGAGTTACATTTGACACTTGCTACATGCACATGATTGGTATCTTTTGCATGAAAATGCAAACTGATGGGGATTAAATACCTGAAACCCTAAACTGCATTGGTTATATTTAAGTTTTTACTTTTCATTATCTTAGTGGTTTGCAATCTTGTTTTTTCTTTTTTCTTTTTTTTCTTCGTGTTTTCAGACACAAATATCCAAATTTTATTTTTGTGTCCCTGAACATGACTTTTTTTCTGACTGGCTTCTCCTGGTGTTTATGAACACAAAATTAATCTTTACTCTTTTTAAAGAGCTTTAAATCTGGAGGTTGGAGGTGTAGGCAGTGGGGTGCTTTGTTCACTTGTTTACACTGGAGACCATATTTTGAATCCCACATATTACAGAATTTTACACTGTATTTACTTTGTATTTTTTTTTAAATGGATTATTAACACAACCCTATTTGAATTCTCATCCACTGTCAGCACTCACTTCCTCACACACAGACTTCTTTCACACTGATAAAATAGCACATACAGCAACAGACAGCCTCTCATACAATTTTACTCAAGTGTGTAACAGCTTTTATAAAGTTTTGATAGCCCAGTCTCACTCCCAACTTGTTACATTTAGACAGGATCCCTAGTGTCATGTTACATGCTATTTAAACATATTTTTCAGTATGCAGGGTCAGTATTGCAGACAAGTGTTTTGCACCTAAATCATAATTTTGTCCCCCTAAAGCTTAAGTGGTTTTGATGGTTTCCATACATTACAGCCACACTATTACAAGACGTTTTCCAGCCACAGTGTACTTGTCCAAAGCTGAAGTTTTTTGCTGGCAGGTTGTCATTTCGTGGAGCTGTGTGTTTTATTGTTTTCACAGTCTGGAGCAGGATAATTGCCATGCATTGGAAGCAGCGTAGCATGACAGGCACCGATAGATGGGGAGACAAACTACATATATATACAATGTACTATATACTGACTCAACACTGCCATTTGTCTTATATAGGGCAGGGCGAGAACAAAGCTGTACTTTTTGGGTTTTTTGTCATTCTGTCCCTCACCCTTTACCCCTTTGCTTCTAGTCTATAAATTTCCCGTTCCACCACATCCCAAAGGTGCTCTGTTGGATTAATATCTGGTGACTGTGTAGACTATTTATTCAAGAAACCAGTTTGAATACTGTGTCTATACTAAAGGGACCAAAAGTCTGCCAAGAAAATACCCCCACACCATTACACCACCAACTGACCCAATGACACAAGGTAGGATGTTTTCATAAATAATCCAAATTCTGACCCTCCCATGTCCACACCAAACCAGACAATATTTTTACATCTTCTACTGACCAGTTTTGGTAAGTTCACGAAGGTTTTGCTTTAGTTTTGTGTTATTAGCTGCCAGGAGTGACATCAGGTGTGGTCTTCTGCTGCTTTAGCCCATGTGATTCAAGATCAGATGTGTTTTGCATTCAGAGATAATCTGCTGCATACCTTGGTGTACCAAGTTGTTAATGTTTTGGTTATTCCTGTTTTCCTAAATTGGAACCTAGAGGCCTAAAGTGTGCCAAAAAATATCCACCACAGCAATACACCACTAGGTTTTTATGTAAGAAGTGATTGTTTTTACTGATACCCTACCTACTGTAGCTTTTCTGTTAACTTAAAGCAGTCTGACATAAAGCATTTTCACCCAAAGAACTCCTGCACAATCTATGTTTTCTCTTTTTAAAAACATTCACTGTGAACCCTAGAGATGGCAAAGTGGGAAATTCCCAGTAGAACAGTTTCTGAAACACTCAGGCCAGCCCATCTAGCACCAAATTGACTGATCAGATATTTGCTTTAATGAGCAGTTGAACAGGTGCATACAAATTCTGTCTCTGTAGTTTTCTAGAAATGCTGGGAGCAAAATACATGGATGACTGGTTTGAATGGTGTATTCAAAAATAGCCAGTGTAGGAAAAGAAATAGTGATGAAATGTTAAGAGCTGGCGAAGCATGTGAGCTGACATAGAAATGGCCTAATAAATGGACCTAATGCTCTGCCATTAAGACCTATTACATTGAGCTGTGACTATGTTTGGTATGATTAGATGCTGGGACCTCTAATAGACCTCTTTGTATTTTTATCCCTCAATGCTCTAAAAGCTTTGAGTGGTCTTGCTCGCCATGGTAGCACTTGAAGATACTTATGGGCGCTGCAAGCCCAGACCAAGTTGAAATTATCATAAAACAAAAATGTTGCCTCTGAGGTCAAGCAACCTCACAGATAACCCAGATACTTAGCAGTGAGGTCGGAGCAAGCTTCTCACTTTTAATCTTGGAGCGTTTTATTTTTTTTATTGGTTACATCATATTTTCACACACTTAATTTTTTTCTCATGTAAAAAGCTTAAGAATCAGGCAAAAAAGCAATTTCATCATGCACTGTATAGTGGCAATATCTGGTGTGAAAAGGGTGAGATTCCTATACACAGACATATTTTGCACAGCTGCCTGCATGTTTTAGCACCACACTTGTAGTTCCTGTACCCTGTATAGAAAACATAGCAGAAAAATTACTGCATTGCACCACTGCTCCAACGCAGTAGAGTTTTTAAAAAAAGAAAAACAGCAATAAATCCATGAAGTGAGATGTTTCTGCCTTGAGAATGCTGAAGAATCAGACCAGGAGGAATGCAGCATGTTGATGGTTTTACCCTCATACTGTGTATGTGACAACCTCAGTTCTAACCTTCAAGTATTTTGTCTCTCTGACTGTAACAAAAGTCCTTCTCTACATCATCTCACCTGGTGAGTTTGTTTTGATAGAACTTACCACCAGAAGATGAAAGCTAGAAAGGAAGCAAGAAGGTTGAGTGGTGCTTTCTGATCTCTGACACTTCACCGGACCTGTCTTGGAAGAGCTTCACCCTCATGAGATTAAACCTCTTGAACATTTTGATCTTTGTGACCAAAGAAGACACCTCCCCACTGGGACACAGGGTGACCCCAACACGCCCTAATGATCTGTTCAAACACACTGACCACTAAAGGTCAAACAATGAAAGTGCTTCCATCAAGACTTAAGTGACAAATCTCAAAACACTCATTAAACACACAGTTCTGTTCACATGTTCCAACAGTGTGTTTTTGAGGTGGACAGCCAGAGGGGATACAGTCCTAAAGTATTTTAGAAAGTGCTATAAATAAGACAAATATCTGGCAATATTTTAATTTGTGAACTTTTTGTGAAACTTTAATTGGTGAAACAGTTCCACAATGTCCACTCAGCTCCACACTACTGGGCAAAACTCTTGAGTCAGGGAACTAGGTGCAGCAGTTTATCGAACGTGCAAACATAACGATAAATTGAATTACAGCATGTCAGGCAAAATTAGAGCCTGTACAAATCTAACAAACTTGAAAATCAATACTTAGTATGACCACATTTATTCTTCTTTCTATATTTTCTTCAGGAATAGTTCTCCAGGTTTCTTGGAGGACATTCCTCACTCTTTTATAATCGTAATGTTGAGGACTAATAATGTTCCATTCCATGTTTTTATACCCAGGTATGCTTTTACTGCATAGACAGTATGTTTGGAATCACTGTCATCAGGTGGCTTCCAGATGATATTGCATGGTGAATTAAAATCTGATGGTACTCCTCCACTTATATAATTCCATCAATTTTCTTTTTTTGTGACTGCAAAGATACAGTTCAAAACAGGTTCTTTGTTGAACTGTTATCCTTTGAGTTAGGCGCCTTTTTGTGCTTAAGTGATTAATAGGTCAGTGTTTAACTGGCTTAACAAACAAACAACAACAACAACAACAAATGAGTGGACTGAAAATGGGTATAAAGCTGCAAACGTCCAAAGAGAAATTTTGAAAGACCTTCAGAAAACCCTGGAAAATGACTGTTCAAGACCAAAAAATAAAATAAAATAAAACATTTATGCCACTTGTAAAAATCCTGCCTCGTTCTATATTATAGGGTGGGTTATTTGTAGTAGCCTGTAATTGTGCTCTTTTAATATAAGCAGCTACACAATATTATTTTGTGGCTTGTTAACAAAGATGACTTTGCCACCAATTGCTGAATTTTTTTGGATTTGTTTGGTTATTGAAAAAAAAAACCCATTTGAAAGTACCAGAAGCAAAATTTTGCTATGTTCATAAAGGATATCATTGGCACTACTTTAACTTTTGCATTGCTTTTTTGAATGGATGTTTGAGAATCTTTTAATCAAGACAAGGTCCCATCATGTATTTAATTGTGAATGTGAAAAGCCAAAAATTGAAAAGATGTAATTTTAATTTCCTTATTGTTGAAAGTAGTTTAACTTCAAGTAAAATGTGACAGCCATAAACTAGAGGGACTGTCAGTTCCAGTACTTGAACACCACACGCAGGCCTTACAGCACAAAAAGGGGACTCAGTCAACACATCACAACTGAAATGTTCATCCCCGGTGTAAATGCGTCACCTTATACCGCCTCCACCTGAAACACCTAAGACCTGAAAAATAAAACGTACTCTGCTTTTTGTAAAGACTGTTTGCCAGACAGGTTTTATTGTAGCACGAGGTCTTTCTGCAGGTTGCTCATAACCTTGACTTTCAGTGAAGTGAAGAAACAGAAAAGCCTTATTAGTTTTGTCTGATATCAGTAGATGACACACCAGCAAAGCACACTTGACACCGCTCCTTTGTCATCTTTCTGGTGACAGGAGAACTCTCAGGTCAAATCAAAGGAAAAATGCTCAGGCTTTTTCTGTGGACACAGCAGAACAAGAAACAAGAAGTAATGACACGTGCGCGCACATACGCAGGCTGACAGGTATACACATCATTATAGCATGGCTCCCCCATATGAGGCTATTTCAGTGACAGATCTCCGCTTAGCTCTCCTCTGTCATCAGCTCTGTCATATTGCATGGTTGCTATGACAACCACAGCATGATGTCAAGAAAGGGAGGGGGGGGTTGAAAAAGGTGTTGGTCCCCGGCACCCTGTTAGTTTTAAACAAGACTGATTTGATAAACATATGGCGCATATTGCACATGCAGGTGATCTGCATTAAGCCGTGAATATATGACAAATCCAATCATATCTGACTGAGAATTGTCTTTAACAAGCAGTCAAAGTGCTGTAAAATGCTTCTGACAGCACCATGACTTACACCATTGGTATGTGCCAATAAAAACCTACACACTGACTGTCTGTGCTTTTTTTCTCCCTCTGTCCACGTTGCTAGTAAAAACAAAAATGCTCGATATTGGACCATAAACAACTGACAAGGCTGCTGTCGGATTAGAAAAACAAGTGATTTTTATAAGGTAAAAGGGAGCTGTAAACATCCAGTGGGTGGATATTTTTTTTATTGCTTACCTTGTGAGAAGCGGTGTTAAATCCAGGTCACGCTAGTATCAAAACATATTCACATTCAGAATATTTGACTTGTGTTTTCATTTAAATGCAATTCCTGCACTTTGCAAATTCAGTAAAGGCCACCCAAAGCAGTTTTATGTGTTTATTTAAACTTTGAACTTTAATCAACTTTATTTTTATTTTTTGTCAATGACTAATTAACAAGGGCAGATGCTAGATTGGATCACCTGGAGGGATGCGACAGAGAGGAGCTGTGATGATTAACTGGGTCAGGGTAGATTAGGTCAGACATCAGAGCTGAGAGGATCTAGCACCAATTATTAGCAGGCCATGGCAATTAATACTGAGAGAACTAGAATTTAAAAAAAAAGAAAGTCAATGCTCTTGTGAAATAAAATAGTGTAGATGTAACAGCGTTACAGAGAAATTAATAGTGTATCTTTTTATGTGATGGTCACACTAGGAAACCAGTAGTTGACCAACTTTCCTAAAGATTATTATGAATTTGAAATGACTGCTCCAAAGTTGGGTCCGGATCTGTGACCACTCGCAAATCAAGTGTGTTGGGTCAAGATGGAGATAAGAGTGTAATTAGTCTGCTATTAATTAACGACTGAATGGAGGTCAGGTTTGCAATTTGCAATAATATGGCAATTGACTTTAAGGTCTTCACCTTATTGTATAAAGCTCCTTGAGATCTGACTTTTTTTGTTTTGGTGATAAATAAACCTGAGCTCAATAGAATAAATGGACTAAAAATTACAAATTGTTACCAACCTCAGATATGACAGAGAGATTCCTCCACAAAAAAGTGATGTTGATAATGCTGGATGCATGCAAAATAACAGGTATTCAGTAACCTTACTTTTATATATGAATATAACCAAAACATAACGAGTTGGCAACTAGCTGAGTCAAGTCTCCTTTTGTGAAAAGACGCACTGGAGACTAATCATGGTCATCATCAACAGACCCATACTGATTACAACATGTTGGCAGCCTTTCTGTGTTCATAATTTACAGCGCACTTATTTGCAATCCTTTGCCAGTTAGCCTGAGAGTGATTTCAGTCAGATGGTGATTGTCTAGAGAAAAGTTGCTACTCTCACCAGGTGACCTATTGCTTGCTGTATCTACTTATAATCGAGCAACAATAGCAACAAAATTTTAATCCAATTACAGGGTGCTTTTTTCTAATTGTAAAGAGGTTGCAGTGTATTTTATTAAATAAAATAGTGTGACTGAGCCATAAAAAAACAAACAAGCTAAAGAGTTTGCTACCTATACATTTATAAGTACAAACATAAATTTATTTCCTTAGTTTTCATTAAATATATTGTCTTACACAAGTGAAAAAATTCTCTGTGGAGTATAAAAAAACACAAGTGCCAGCTCATGCTCTCGATACTTCCAGACTAGCTGGCTAGCAAAGCCAGCTGTCTTCTAGCTAGCTAACCTTTCATTTATTGCCACCAAGCTTCAAAACCAAATATTACACAAACACCAGCTGTGTCACACTCCAGTGTGTTATGACTTTAGTGGTGAATAAAATAATATTAGCTTAAAAGTAAAATTTTTGAGATATAATTTAGGTTAAAGGTCAGTAATATATAGTCAATGTAAAATCCTCTTTTAGCTAGGCTACTTTAAAAATAGATGCATCCTTGTGTATAGCGGGTCTTTAGACACAATCCTCATTAGCATTCTAAAGACGGAGGCCATCTGATCCTTCCATCTCTTTGACCTCTGGGGTCATAACAGAGCTGGTGACAAAGCTTTGTTCATATACCAAACCATCTGTGTTCAAGCTGCTTTTTACTGTCTGTAATACACAGAATGACCCACAGTAGCTCTATACATCAGTGCTAAATAAATCTGGCGCACAATGTTATTTTAGAAACATTCTTCCTGAAATTCCTCCTAAAGTTTTTCTTTTACTTTTTATTGAACAGAAAAATGTGTACCATTTATCATTTTATACATATTGTGTACCACCTACACCACAATAAGTAAGTAAAACTTTTACTGTTCCTATTTCATGTTAGTGATTTAGGCTTTTTGTTGTTGTTGTTGCTGCTGCTTTTTTTCTTCAGATAAATCTTGGATTTGCTGTAGAATAAAATGAAACTGTTCCTTTCAACTTTGATTGGTCATCTTCTTCTCGTAAAGCAATATTTCACTCTCGTATGGGTGTCAAGGGGACAGTAAATTTTTTATTAGTCAGTTTGGAAAAAGACAAAGACAAGCATGGTGCTACTCGCGTACCCACTCAATCAAGCGATCAGTCAAATTTATTTGTGTGTAGATCATTTTGAAGACCAAGAAAGAAAAAAAAAAAGATTTAAGTGGCCGTATTGTGAGAAGGCACAATTGGGATATTTGTAGACGCAGACCTCCTGCGGCTGTCCAGCAGATTCAAACAAAACAAAATAAAATCCACAATGTGGAATAAATTGAAAAACATTTCACCATGGTTTTATTAGAGTCATTTTCTAGAAACAGCAAGGCAAGGCAAGGCAAGGCAAGTTTATTTGTATAGCACAATTCAACAACAAGGTGATTCAAAGTGCTTTACAGAGACATTAGAAACAAGAACAAATAAAAAGCATGATTTAAAATTGATTAAAACAAGCAAATAAACTAACTAACTAATTAACAAACAAACAAACAACAGTATATAAAATCAAAACAGATAAAATCAGAACAGTAGATAAAATCAGTAGTTAAATGTAAGTTTTGAAATTTAAGCTTAAAGTGTGGATTTGGTGCTTTATTCAAATGCAGCTGAGAACAGGTGAGTCTTCAACCTGGATTTAAATAAACTGAGTGTTTCAGCTGATCTGAGGCTTTCTGGGAGTTTGTTCCAGATATAAGGAGCAGCTGAATGCAGCTTCTCCGTGTCTGGTTCTGACTCTGGGAACTGATAAAAGACCGGATCCAGATGACCTGAGGGATCTGGATGGTTCATACTGGGTCAGGAGGTCATTGATGTATTTTGGTCCTAAACCATTCAGAGCTTTATAGGCCAGCATCAGAACTTTAAAGTCTATCCTCTGACGGACAGGCAGCCAGTGTAAAGACCTCAGAGCTGGACTGATGTGGTCCACTTTTTTGGTCTTAGTGAGGACTCGAGCAGCAGAGTTCTGAATGAGCTGTAGTTGTCTGACTGATTTTTTAGGTAGACCTGTAAAGATGCTGTTACAGTAATCAAGCCTACTAAAGATGAATGCATGGACTAGTTTTTCCAGGTCCTGTTGAGACAGATCTTTTATCCTTGATATATTCTTGAGGTGATAGTAAGCTGACTTTGTTATTGTCTTAATGTGTTTTTCTAAGTTTAAGTCTGCATCCATCACTACACCCAAATTTCTCGCCTGGTTTGTGGTTTTTAGATGTATAGATTGAAGTTCTCTGGTGACCTGTAATCATTTTTCTTTGGCGCCAAAGACTATTACCTCAGTTTTGTTTTTGTTTAGCTGGAGAAAATTGTGGCACAACCAGTCATTGATTTCCTCAATGCATTTACCAAGAGCCTGTACAGGGCCTCGGTCTCCTGGTGACATTGTGATATATATTTGTGTGTCATCTGCATAGCTGTGATAGTTTATTTTGTTGTTGTTTATAATCTGTGCCAGTGGGAGCATGTAGATGTTAAACAGAAGGGGTCCCAAGATGGAACCTTGGGGAACTCCACATGTGATACTTGTCTGCTCAGATGTGAAGTTACCTATTGATACAAAGTATTTCCTGTTTTCTACGTATGTTTTGAACCAGTTTAGTACAGTTCCTGAAAGACCTGTCCAGTTCTCCAGTCGTTTGAGTAATATGTTGTGGTCAACTGTATCAAATGCTGCACTGAGATCCAGTAAAACTAGGACTGACATTTTTCCACTGTCTGTATTCAGACATATGTCATTAAACACTTTGGTCAGAGCGGTTTCAGTGCTGTGATTCTGTCTAAAACCTGACTGGAAGGCATCGTAGCAATTATTCTGTTTTAAGAAGTAACTGAGCTGTTGAGAAACTGCTTTTTCAATGATCTTACTTAAAAACGGGAGATTTGAGATCGGCCTGTAGTTGTTCATTTGTGTCTTGTCAAGATTGTCCTTTTTCAGTATAGGTTTGATTACAGCAGTTTTTAGTGATTCTGGAAACACACCTGATAATAAAGAAAAGTTGACGATCTGTAACAGGTCTGACTCTAAAGTCTTTGAGACCTTTTTGAAAAAACTTGTTGGCAGGACATCTAAACAGCAGGAGGAGGAGTTCAGTTGACCTAAGATGTCCTCCAGGTCTTTGCTGTTAATAGGTTGAAACTGTTTCATGGTGTTTAAACAGTTTTTTGGTGGACACAGTACATATCCTGGATCTGCTGTTGATGTACCAATTGCTTGTCTAATTTTTTGGATTTTTTCAGTGAAGAATTTGGCAAAGTCATTGCAGGCCATGGCAACTATTGCTTTGCCTGAAACACTCAGTCTTCAAAAACATATCCCCTTAAAGCTAAAATGTACAATAGATTTTACCTTGAGGAGTATTTTTATTTAATTGCGGCATTCAAAATGTGTGTTTCTGTGGGAGGTCATCCTTCTTCATAAAACAACCACATTAGTTGGTTTTGCACGCTAGACTTTTAGCCAGACACATTTTGACATGATGTATTGAAGTCCCAAACAACATCCTTTTCAAAACCTATTCAGGCTTAGGTGCCCAAATGTCACCAAAAATAATGTGACAACAAAACTTGAAATTCTTCTCCTCTGCATTTATTAATTTTCTTTCTAAATTAAATTCAGAGTTCATATTGGAAATAAAAGATCTGTTTAAGGAAGTATCTTTTTAATTTTGCATCTCCTTTAAGGGACAAGCTTTAAAGCTTGTGCCTTAAAGCTTTAGTTTCATTACACCTTGCAGAGTAGCTTGGACAGTGTTTGTAGACAAGGCCGTCTCTTCCATTTAATTTCATGTTCCTTGCGAATGCCATCCACTTAGGGCAACTACTCCTAACCAGCTGATGAATACTCATTTTTTCCCCTCCTGGTTGGTGGCAGCCAGATGGTTGCCTATCACTCTCTAAGCTTTTGTGACTGGGGCCTTATACACTTGATCTTACACTGTCACCATGACTGGCACAAATCTAAAACGGCACACAAGTTAATGTCACATGGTTAGTGGTCACATGTCTGTAGAACCGCAACTGTCAACTTTTGGCAATGTCTTCGAGGAGTTATGATAAATGATATTATGATCAATCTGGAACTAACATTTTTTCTATCAATATCATATCATGTGTCACTTAGAGCACATAGTATTTTCAGAGAGAAACCTTGCTTTATATTTGCAGAAGGTGTCGTGTATGTGACCCTTTACACGATTGCAAGACTGTAATGACTTTGCAGTTTAACATGAATCATGTAGAAAAGTGGTATTGAGGTCATTTGCTCTAAGTTACACTATGATTAAGAAAACAAGTAATTAAAGGATAGACATTTACATTTGTACTACAGAAATTCCCAGCTGACCTGTTATATGGATTTGCCCACTATAGATCTGTGTTCCTTGGGATTTGCCAAATTACTCTATGTTCTATAGTGTGTAACTTATTGAGCATATTGACTGTAAGGACAACCCATTGCCAGTTAGACCAGCAAACCCGTAGACTGAGATCAATACACTGTGCTTATTCACTACATGGGCTCAGGCCCCTGTTGTAATGGATGCAGTGTGGCAAACACAAAGCCTTCATGTGTGATCTCAGTGAATGTTTCTCCTGGCTTGTAAAGGAATTAATATGCACTAAGCATTGGTCTGGTGTCTGTGATTGATCATGTATATGGCCCCAATTTTCTCCAACTGCTAAGAAAGGTCTGATTATAAGTACAAAATCAAACTCAAGCTACATGACTGAAGGATATTACCTTAACAGGTGTACTTTTGTGTCCTTCTCTTCCAGATGGAGCTATTGTGGCCTGTTGGGTTTTTCCCCCCTGTTCTTACTACCCCACACCGTTAGCACGTTTGCATAAGCAGCACCTTAATATACAGACATAAGGATGATCACGGTGACAAAAGACACTTTTTATCTTCCTGACAGGCAAAGGTTTAGTCCCACAGTCAGGATTAGACAAGAAAGGGGGCACCAGCAGCTGGTATCAAGAAGTGAGACGGCAGGCAACACTGCAGACCCCACTTCGGGCTTAGTGGCGTATGACTAATCTTGTGTCCTCTGACCGAACATGCTCTGTCTCTTACACTGCTTTATCACCATGTGTGGGGCGCCAGATTAAGGCCACATTAATTCACAACAGGGAAGCCCTTTTAAACCAGAGCGGGGCACAGATAAAAATCAAAAGTGCTGTGCTCGGCAAAGGGAGGAAGTGCATGCACAAGAGGTAAAAGTAAAAGGGAGGACCTGCAAGTTTCTGAACTAAAAGTTTCAAAATTAACATTTCAGTGTATTCAGCAAGGGAAAATGACATGTGGGTAACGTAAACAATGAGCAAGGAAAAACTTGTTAAAATTGCAAATCTTAAAATTAGAATTTCGATTACCTATAAGCGTGCAATCACATAAACTAGCAAAGTAAGCAAAGAATTGAATTAATCGTTTTCTGCATTACTATCTGTATTTCACATCATTGATGAGGAATTCTGGCCTGCTCCTCTTTACAGCATTGCTTCAGTTTATTCTTTGCAGTTTTTTTATGCACTGCTTTTTTTGGGTCCCGCCAAACCATTTGAGTCAGGTTGACTGGGCCATTGCAGCACCTTGATTCTTTTCTTTTTCTGCCATTCTATTGTAGATTTTCTGCTGTGACTGAAATCACTATTCAGCTGCATGGCCAAATTTCAGCTTTAGTTGTTGGACATAAAGCCTCATAGCTGACTCTATTATACCTTGGCATACAGAGTTCCTCATCAGCTCAGTGACTGCAAGGTGAGAGGTGTGTGCTACCAAACAAGCCCAAATCATGACCCCGCCACCACCGTGCTTAGTATTGGTATAAGATGTTTGTGCCGATATGTGTTGTGTTTGGTTTTTACTAAATGTGATTCTTTGCATTATGGCCAAACATCTTCACCTTGGTCTCATCTGTCCAAAAAAAACTTTATTCCAGACATCTAGGTGTTCAGATACAACTTTGGAAACCTAAGTTGTGTTACCGTGCTATTTTTCAAGAACAGCTCTTCCAAACAAGCCATAGTTGTTCATCTATCCATCCATCTATACATTTTCTTCCATCTATACATTTTCTTCCACTTATCTGGGGCTCGGTCGCGGGAGTAGCATTCTAAGCAGAGAAGCCGAGACCTCCCTCTCCCCATCCACCACCTCCTCCTATGAGGGAATACTGAGATGTTCTCAAGATAAAAGATATATAAGACATAAACGATATAATGTCTCCATTGTGTCCTGGGTCTGCCAGCAGGGCAGCAGGACATACCTGAACTTGTTCCAACTAGAGTTGAGTGATCAATCTCTGATGAAAGAAAAGGTAACTGTTAGACAAACTGCTGAAATTGTTTGGGAGTAAAATGATCAAAGTTTAATTTAATGGAATTGGATTAAGGTTGGAAAATTTGGTATTGTTTGTGACGATTGATCATAAATAGTTTGTGTTGATTTAACATACGCTACTGCCAAAGCAAACAATCTGTGTGCCATCGGTGTCCACTGCTCAAATGAGTAGATTTAATGTGTAACTCTTTTAAAAATACACAGGAGTGAGAGAAAAAAAGAGAGTGAGACGCTAAAAAAGTATTCTTCAGAAAGGAAATGGAGCATGATTAATAGCAATTGCTGATTATACTAAGAGTTATTTTGATATAACAAGTTACTCAAGGTCATGGTTGCCATAATGACAGAACTCTATTTGCACAATAAATTCCTTGAAAAGGTTGGGTTTTAATCAGAATCACCAAAATGTTCTAATTTTGAAAATTACCATCTCCATCTGTTGATACTTCTGCGAGTATATTGTGTAATTGTCCAGTATAAAGGTCACATAAAATTTTTTTTTTCAATTCCAGACTGAATGAGAATAGGCTACATATCAAAAGTGCTCCAGACTGGGAAAAAGTTAAAAAAAAAATTCCACACTGACAAAAATAAATGAGAAAAAAGGGAAAGTAAAGGGTTTCATATATTCATGTCAGATGGAACCACAAGAGACTTGATTATAGAAGATGAGCAAAACTGTAAAGCGTTAGCAAATTCATTAAAGGTTTAATTAGTGACAAATTATGCTTCTCATAGTATCTCACACGGTTGATGTGAGTATATTTATCTATGTGTTATTATTATTTTAAGGAAGCATGAAGCAAAAATAAAGTACAAAAAATGAATAATGTTAGTTTGTGTTAGATTTTTATAATTTGTTTTAATAAATATCACAACAACTGTAGATTGTCTGGGGTTGTTCTGCTGTAGCATATTTCTGCTGGTTGTTTACACCTTTGGGTAATATTGAACAACCCAGTAACACAGTATGTGCATGCTTGGCCAAGCATGGCTCTAGTCCTTATCCATAAAGCTGAGGGATGATGTGTCCTTGAGCTTCTCAGTCTGCCTTTGAAGTTTTAGCTAAAATCTGTGCATGGGAGTGCCTGGATGGGTATGAGTATGTGTGTGTGTGTGCCTAGCCTTGTGGACCTCTGTAATCCTTTTAAGCACCTGGACAATAGAAGAACAGCTGGCTTGGCCTTCCTGTGCTCTACAGCATGGAGAAAAGTAGGACATTAATAAAGTGGCCAAATCTAAGAATATCTAGTCATCTATTTTTGTTGTATCAACTATGTTTAACTCTGCCCATTGTTCTATATTTGAGTTTGTCTTATGTGGCTTCCTCCCTTCATACCTCATGGCCCTGGTGCTCAATCCATCCTTACGGTTCAATACTGGCACAGATGTTGTGGAAAGTTTAAGGGGCCCACTTGTGCCATTAGTCCAGCAGCAGGGTCTGGGAGCAGCAGGGGAAGACTTCTCTAATCAGTTTTATTGCAGCTATGCTATTGGGTTAACACAACAGGGTCAGGCCCAGCAGCACTCCAGTGCAAATGTGTGTGTGTGTGTGTGCGTGTACACAGGGGGAATCTTTGTATGCTTATACCCTAAGGCAATAGCATAGATAGTAATGCCTTCCTATCCATTCTCTTTTGTGCTCTCTCTCTTTATCTCACACACACACACACACACACACACACACACACACACACACACACACACACACACACACACACACACACACACACACACACACTGGTCAGAGTGAAATGTGAGATTCACATGTGTAAGGGCTCCATTTGGTTTACATTCTGTGATCAAATAACTGCATGAAATCAGAATGTATATTATTAAAATATGATTAATTAAAATAACCGTAGCATGAAAAATAACAAAATGCAGCAACGCAGCAAGTTGAGCAAGATGAGGTCTTTGAAGCTCTGCTTAACCAGATCATCCACATGCTAATGTTAACATGCTCAACACATACAGTGTTTAGTTATAGACTGTGTGTGAAAGACAGACAGTTCATGATTTGCTTAACTGACTGATTTGTGCATTAGCTAACTTGCAATAATGTAATATTAATATCATCTTAACAAGATTGAACCTATTTTACACAATCATTTTACAAGAGAATGAAAACATCTAAAAATCTTTTTAAAAAATACATAAAAAACACAAAGCCAATAACCATTATGGTATCTCAATCATCGCAGGTTAGGGTTAAAGTTGTTTTTCTAGCCATTTAGTTTTAGATTTAGTTGAGTGACGACTAACTTTTAAAACGGCATATTTTCTTTGTTGTCATTTTACTACCACTTCAACTGAACTGAACTGCTAAAATTTTAATTTGAAAAAAAAATCTCCTTTCATACTGTTTAAATTTTGCTGAGTGGTACACACCTACTGCAGTATCTTACCATAACCCAAAATATTGTACCGTCATTTAACTTTATTTTGAATCTCAGCTTAAGTATTTTGTCTGTTGTTCAAATCAATTCAATTTAATTCAATTTTCTTTATGCAGCGCTAAATCACAACAGTTGCTTATGTTAAACATTGTAGCCTTTGAACATTTCTGAAGGATCCAGGTAGCTGTCCTGCTATACCGAACTTTGGATCTTACTTTGGTTATAGAACTTTAATGTAAAAAAAACCCCAGAAATAATTCAGAGCTTAACCAAGAAGTAGTTATTGTTTTCAGATGATGCTTTGTGTTCTTCCAATCATAGCTGAATAGGGCACTTAACAAACAGCTAGTCGGCAGCACTCAAAGTACCCATGGCCCTTAAAGCAGCGGTCCCCAACCTTTTTTGCTCCACGGACCGGTTAATGTCCGACACTATTTTCACGGACCAGCCTTTAAGGTGTCGCGGATAAATACAACAAAATAAAACCAGTACTGGTACCAAAAAAAGAAGATTTATTCATAACACATGGGAAAAAAACCCAGGGAAACCGAGTTAACGATAAAAACAATTAAAAACCCTGAAAACCATAAATTTCACACCCGAGCCTCAACTCTCGTGGCCAGGTACCAAACAACTCACAGACCAGTAACGGTCTGTGGCCTGGGGGTTGCCTAAAAGAACAAAATAACAACAAGTGATTACATTTGCTGTAAATTTGGGCCTTTTAACAAGGGAGTTGAGTTTATTTTTGGAATGCATGGTCAAGAAATCATTTCAAGAACTCCATGTTTTTGCTCCTTCTGCCTTGTCTTCATTTTTCAGCTCGGGAGGTTTCCACTTCGTTTCTTAAAACCTGCTCATGGTCAAAATATTTTATGTCAAAGAGAAAAGGATCATCAAAATTCTTCTAAAGGCAAATATGAATATCTTGGCAAATTTCAAGGCATTGTATTCAGTTTAAAAATGTTCAACCACATAATTCTGCAGGTCTGCAAGACAATGAATATGGAAGGTTAACAGGATTCAATCTCAAGGATTAATGTACAAAGGTAGACTGACACACCAGTGAGCAGTGGAAACCAGTGTGCAAACCAGCATGGATGAGTGTATAAAACATACTTGAGCTATCATTTTGTCAGAGCAAGTACCTTCTACGTGTTGTAGGTTGTTTCAGAGCCCTGTTTATCCCTCCATGCTGCTCAGTTGTTAGAAAAAAGGCTGCTGAAGGAAACCTGAACCTGTGTCCCAGTGCCTGAGGACAACTCCACCCTTATGGGCTACTTGAACCTACTTGGTGTGAGGTCAGCCGGTCAGACGCCAGTTTGGCTGCTGGCTTACAGAGTAAAGGACGCTGTCACCATCACAAGAGCAGACTGGGAGGAATATGAGACCATAAACTGTTGTATATACTAAATAATGAAATTAGCCAAGCAGAGAGTAAAACAGCATCGGGGTGTCTGGTCAAGAGGAAGAAGAAGCTTTTCTGAATAGCTTTGTTTAATGGAGCACTGAAAAAGAAGTCAGTGACTGATTTAGCAACAATTTAACTTCTTCATATGGTTCCATTGCTTTTCTGTATTTTCTGAATTTCTGTGTATGTGCTGGCCTCGTTTTGCCTGGCTGCTCAAAAGGGACACAGTTTCTACAACAACTCATTAATGAATGATTTTTGCCCCACTGGCAGTCTGCAAATTATGAACAAACGGCTCCTCTGTGTTTTGCTGAATACATCCCAGTTAAGCTATTTAGTGTTTTTCTCACTTTTGTCGATTGACTTCCTTTTGTTCCTATTATAACTATGATCATAATTTGATAATTAAATCACTAGAATCACTTTTTTTTTTTTTTACAGAGTCAGTAATTTTGCTTTAACAATCAGGATCGGGAGACAATGAGCAGAAAAGAGACAGTCATTATGAGGATTGGATCTGAGCGCTGGCCTCTTGCAAGCTAATTAGATAATAATGAATAGTTACAATGTAATTACAAGAACAAAAAAAAGAAGAAAAGAAAGCCACTTTTCAATTACTACAGTGCACCATTATTTGCTCTCATCTTCCAGTTCCCTGCTATAAGTAGCAAGCTAATCATATTTTTACCTAGATGAATGGTTCACATTGTTGAATAATGTATTGGTTATGGCTATTGAGAGCTATGTGTGGGTCGCCCCCAGGCTTTTCTCACGCCGTTGGCTTTGAGACGCCCAGTTGTCTGTACTGGCAAAAATGCCGCTGTTTAGTCTTTTAGTCTTTCCATACATGCTGTGGCATTTAAAAGCTTTATCACTACAGGTGGCCATTACTGAATTTAGAAAATGGTCAGGTTAACTGACATTAGAACCTATTAGCATACTTTCTACTTTGGTCATAAGAAACATGGTGCAAATATCACTGCTGGAGAACACTGATCACGGCTGTCATTCTAAGGATTAATAAATGACACTTCATGAAGGACATTCTCCCAGGTTATAAAATGATTTACAAGTCCTGGAGGTGTTACCTGCCTGCCTAGTTTTAAAGATGTACCTTTGCCTTGTCTGACTGTTGATTTGCTCCAATCAGCTGTATGGGAAAGGAAAGGAATGCTTGCACTGGTACGTTATTTAACAGTTTCTTGGTATTCTGCTGCACAAAATGACTGTGTGATTATTAATTTTGACTAGTTCAGTTCTAATGCCCCACTACTGCACTACTCTGTTGTTCAATTCAATTCAATTCATGTTTTTTTCTCAATGTATAGTGCCAAATTAATGTTGTTGTGATTTGAACATCTTAGTAACGGACCCAGGTAGCTGTCCTGCTATATCTAAGAACTCCAAACTTTCCTAATAGAACTGAATATGTAGATGTAGATCATCAATTTAAAGCTGTTAAGAGCTTAACTAAGAAGTAGTTACTATTTTCAGGTGGAGATGTGCAAAGTGCTCCATTTTCTTCTAATCATAGCTGCACAGGACATTATGTTAATGTGGTGTTAGGCTTTCTTTGAAGTGCAACACTTTCCCTGTGCCAGAGAGCTATTTTTGGTTAACCTTTGACTGGCGGACAGATCTCACTGACCGACTTTACTAATGAATATAAAGTTGCTCAAAGCCACCTCAGCCCTTCTAACCTTAAAGTGAGCTGCCGGTCAAATACTTTACTGGGAATACAAACGGAAGGGTAAGACACCACTCTACTACTTTATTGGAAGTCCAATTCTCAGATAGTGGAATCTTTTGTTTGAGGATAGCTATATTATTCTATACATCATTTCTTAATATTTGATTATAAATTCCATGGTTCTTAAAGTTATACAAGTCTTTGCAACTTTAAATGAGCACATGAGCTACAAGTTTGTCATACACCTCATCTACAAAAAAGCTATAATTCAGAATGATGAAACTGCTGAGCTGAGTTAAAGTGGTTAATATGAACTATAAAAAGGACAGGTGAATGAGGCGAATGACGCCTTGCATCTCAGATTTGCCTTAATATCAGTCCAAAGATAAAAACTGAAAAGTCTAAGATCATAAATGAAGCACTTTCTATTTTGAATTTATTGCAAAGTTTCTTGTTACTGCCAGCTCAACTGTTTGGGCCGACAATGTTAATGCTGAGAAATATACATGAGGATTAGGATATCGTAGCATTTAAAATGTTTAAGTATGAGCTGGAGATAACATGGAGTCTACAGTCTTCTAAACCATGTTGTTCCAAGGAGTTTTTTTGTGAGCTTTGTCCAATGTGGTCGAGTTCAGCCGACTATCTGCCAAGTCAGATAAAGTTAGCACTGCCTGATCTTTGGTTGTTAAATAATTCTTGTAAAGCTTTTGGGCGCGTTTGGGTTTTTTCCTCTATAGATTGTAAATAACAGATGGGATGGATGTAGCAACCATGATGTCGCAGCCCACTCTGGATTTTTATTCACAAAATTAACATATTAGCTGCTGCCTGTCCTTACTAATGCTGACAGGTAAAACACTAAAAGTTCACTAACCAAAACTGGAGGACAAAAGGTCCAGGTTACTGGTTTTTTTAATTAGTGTAGCAGAGGCAAGGCCTAGCAAGGGGCTAGCTACAGCTGGTGGTGTTTACAGTGCAAATCAAGGCAGTGATGTTATAACAAAATGCAAAAGGGTGTTGTTTTGTTTTTGTTTTTTAAAATGTTTCTTTTCTTTTCCATGCTGTGATCACATTGATATCATAGCTCATTTGGGGCATTTTAACATACAAGTCTGTTGGGACTGACTTGCTTGCAGACCAACTTGAGGAAATTAAGTTTTTGGCACTGCTGTATTGGCTCGTTTTTCAGCTTTTCAAGTTGTATTATCATGCTGCAGTATGAATCCTTCTCTGGAAAGATACAAACCCGAGGCAGCATGTTTCTGTAGAGTTGTATTTCTCCTTGGACACCGATGCTGATTTACCAGAGTGTCCAACTCCATAGTGGCAATGACTTGCTCTACTGCTGGCTTGATACATTACAATCTCATCTGCTCGTTCGTCTCCTTATATACAGTCAGAATACTGATATGTCCAGTCCACTCCAACAACTTGTCCCCTGAGACCACTACTAGACAGCCTAAGACAGTAATGGCGTGTTACAGTCTTTATTTAGAAAAATCTGTAATGAAGTAGCTTTTCTCATGTGACCCAAGCCTGATGTATTGATCGTCTGATGGTGTGGTCACTTTTGGTCTGCCTGATCGCGCTTTAGATACAACTGATATAGTTTCTGGGAAACGTTTTAGAGTGCCATTAGAGGCCTTCAATGCTGGAGGCACGTTTAGCTCCCTAGTCATTTATGTGTTTGTCAGCAAATCTCGGATTATGGATGAACCACAGTGGCAGTTTAACCAGAGTCTGGTAATATTGGTAATCCTTTGGTTAGACTGCAAACGTCAGCACTAAAAGAGATTTCGAGGCACTTGAAAAAAGTAAAAAAGCTAAAAGAAAATCTGAAAGTTCATTATTTGGTGATATCATCCTGAAAAGTCACCTTCAGAGATTAACAGGAAACACAATGACCTCATCAGAATGGGACAAAAGTGGTCGGAGGGAAAGGGTTAAGTGTTATCTGGGGGGATGTATCTGGATTTGCTCTGACACCCTTGACTGAACAAGTATGGTCCCTGTACCTGCATGACTAGTGATAAGGACTATGACACATCTGCGCTCTCTGCTCATAGTCTTAGCGGTGACAGCTATTCGTCATGCAGGCATGCTATATCTGCTTCTTGACTAGAAGTTCTTGTTTTTCCATGACACAGCCACTGCAGTAGATTATGTGGCAGTATAAACTGTCTGTTGCAGAGGAAATAAACTGCATACCATGTTTGCTTAGAGACAAAGGGTTTTCTTGCAAATCCTTACAAATGATCAACGAAGAATATGTTATAGTGTTCCAGTTTACTTGAAAAAATGTTATTTTTTTTAATTTGTGTTGAGCTGACGTGAAAGAAATGTGTCTATACATGTATTCATTCAAAAAGAAATTACATATTTTTTATTATGCTAGTGGCTCAGGCTCACACTGAGCATCCTCTTCTTGACTGTTCTGTCCATATTTTGGTCCTGACTTACAGTGCTGCACGGAAGTCACTAAAATATTCAGCTTGTAAGAAGCCAGACTTTCTTGTCTTTTTTAAATTGGTCTGGAACAGTAGTTTGAAGCTTTCTGAATGCCTTTCAATGCTTTTCTTTAAACATTAGCTTCTTTTTCCCTTATTTGCAGTCCAGTCCTTGAGTTTAATCATTTTCAGACGAGTTTTTAAGCCACTTAACTCTGACCTATGAATCATTCAAAAATTTAAAAAAAGTTGTTCTGCAAAGGATAAACAAATGTTGTGATCAATCTATATTAAAATATAACACAGATTGGCAGGCATAAAGTGGTGTTTTTTCACAAACAAGGTGGTTTTCAAAGAGATTTTAGCCCAAAACACTGAGCAGGGCATGTATTGTGTTCTTAAGAATTCAAGGAACTAAGCAAACGGAGGACAAAAGAAGCAGCAGACCTAAAGCCATATCTTTAAGAAATAGGAATAGATCCGGCAAAGACTTGACACAGGACCCAAGCAATCTATCTGCCCCTCTATTTGAGCCATCTTCACTGAAGCCTCATCAGATATGGTCTCAGAAGAAGTGCGGTAGTCTTCCTTAAGGAAGTGAAGCAAGGAGAAAAAATTGCAGTGGCAATAAGTCTTATACAGTGATGAATCCAGATTGAAACTTTTTGGTCAAATATTGTAATATGTCTGGAGAAGGTCAGGAGAGAGGTACAACAGTGAGCCTATAGCCATCTGCAAAACACTCTGTAGGCTGTGTCATGGTTGTGGGCTGCATTTTAGCCAGTGGTGTTGAGATTAAGAACATAGAACAGTACCACCAGATTTCTATCTGCAGGACTATCTGGAAAATGTCATGATTGGGAATGGCTTCAGTTTTCAGCATGACAATCACCCCACACACTCCCAACACAGTAAAACCAAACCTCGATAGAAAAACAAGTCAGTCATGGATTGGCTTTCCCAGAGCTCGGTACTCAACATTACTGAAGCAGTGTGGGATCATCTTGACCGAGAAGGGAACAAAAGGCAGCCAACATCCAAAGAATCCAACATCCAAAGACATTCATTGTCTTTCAAGAAGGCTGGAGAACTATTTCTGAAGACTACTTGAAGAAATTACATGAAAGCTTGACTAAGAGAATTCAGGCTTTTGCAGAATAAAGGTAGTCATTCCAAATACTGACTTTCAAACTTGTTAGAATTATTTAAACTCAGTCTTTTATAAATATAAAGAACCTCAAGACGTTTGCACAGTCCTGTAAATATCTTACTAACTAAGTCACTTAGCTGCTAAATATGATATAGACATGAAACGTTCTCAGAGGACAAGTCCTGCTGTTCACTCAGTGTTCACTATACTTTTCTGCGTTCACTGCGTTTTAAAATATCACACATCAAATTACACTAAAATAAAAGGGTGACCACAGTGAGTATTTTATCTGCTAAACACCAGCATGTTGGTAATGGCACTGTGAGTGTGATAGCTCATAGCAATCCAACCTGCACTTGGCATCCCATCTGGTTTGGACCCAGGAACTGCCAAACCATTTCAGGCCCCCCCCTTTTCTTTTTACCTGTTTTATGGTCAAAGTCCCAAGGGAATGTGCCAAGTGTAGCATGGAGGGGGAAATTTGGCTGATATTTGCAAGATGCTCTGATATATATATATATATATATATTTAAATATATCGATATATATAGATATATATAGATATGAGCATTATCAACAGTTTACAATTTGCTGGATGAGTTGAGCAATAACCATTTATCATTATGCTACTAGAAGGATATTTAGGGCATACTTGCTACTGTATAAACAAAATTGCTAGTAGAGGCTTGTAATGCCATTGCTGGACTCTCAGTTTATCTTAGCAGCATCTCTGAGTTTTCCATCCTCCGTTTTTCTTCCTCTTTCCTCTCATCCATTCTCTCTCCTTTTTGTTTCCTCACCCCTGTAGAGATGGATCAGTTGGGCTGGAAGCTAATTTGAAGCCAATCAATACTAGTCTGTGTTTCTTCCTGTGTATCAACCCAGTCCAGTGCCCTTGTCTAACTGCCGGCAGAGAGAGAGGGAGAGAGGAGGGGAGCATCTGTTTTGTGACTAACGCCCTCTGACTGTAAATCTATGGCAGCCGCTAAACACCACTCCTCCAACCATTGTGCTAAGTGCAAAAGACTATCTGATTGAATCCAAATTAGATTGATTTCAATGCCAAATCCAGTTGTTAAATGTGTGGACTGACAAAAAGCCCTCTTAGGAACTTGATTAACTGCCTTCATGGCATTTTAACTGATGTCTGAGGGTTTTTTTAATTATAGATTGAATGTTTGGTTGAGTATGTACACACAGAAAACTAACAAATGTACTTTACGGCATACAAACACAGATGCTAGTGCAGTCTGCACACTAGCGCTGTGCAATACTGCAAATTTTGATATTGGTCCGATACCAAATAAATGCAGGGCCAATATTACTGATACCAATACTGATACTGATACTTTTTAACATGTAAATAAGAGGGGGGGGGGGGGGGGGAGTTGTAAATGTATATGTCTCTAAAGCAGTTTGGGTCACCTTCTGTTATTTAAAGTAATTTAACCCAATTTACTGGACTACATATCTAACTTAGAGCATAGATAATCGATCCAATCATGCAAGTATCAATACTATGGATATTGGGATCTGTCTGCCCACCTTTACTACACACACACGCACGCATGCATGCAGCCTGTCCTTTCCTTTGCTTACACGCAACAGCACTGATGTTCAGAATCTGACTCTTCCCAAGATAAGAGCAGTCCCCTCCTCTCTTTTTCTCCCAGCCCCCTTCTCCTTAAACAGCCAATGAGGATGCCATCTATTCATGAGGTGGAGTAGGAGCAGCCATGTGTAGGCAGCCTGCCACAGGAGGAGGTGTGACTCCATGAGCCAAAAGTGTGTGTATGCACAAGAGTGTGCTCACACTGAGAGAGGAGGTGGTGGAGTATAGAGAGTGGAGGGAGAGAGTGTATGTAGGCATGCAAGTGAGACTCCAGGGAAGGAGTGACAGGCAAAGAGGGGAAGAAAGCCAGGTGCGTTTCACTCATCTAATTACTGCTTCACACAACACAAAAACACTTACAAACACACACTCACTTCACAAACTGAAGGTAGTACTTCCAGAGCCTGCGTTGAAACAGTGAATTGAAACACGTGTGTGGTGTGCTCAGAGCGACAGAGGGGATCTCTGAGGATACACGGATGAGAAAGAGGTGTGGGGGAGCCAAGGAAGAGGAGCCCGAGTGTGTATCGCCCAAGGGGGAGTTCATACACACCGCAGACAGCACACACACTCCAGCGGGCACTCGGCACTGTTTCCCTGACAACTAGAATGGGCTGCAATTTGTGCACCTTGCAGAAACGGGAGGAACACTACAAACTGCTCTACGAGATCGCACAGGTAAGTGAGACTTGAAGGAGAGTGCGCTGGCGGCAGCGGAATAATCATTGCCATAAAGTTAATGACAAGCAAAGGTGACATTGTTAATGACGGTGTTTTAAAGGGATCGGGGTCAGGGTGAAACAAAAAAAACCTCAACAACGAGGATAAACTCAGAAAATTGAGAGCAAATCTAAGAAGGGGGGTATAGGAAAGAAGCCGGGTTGAGTGGGAAACCCGGAGGAGAAGAAAAAAGACAGGGTGCATGAGAGAGATGCACAAAAATGAGTTTCTTTCAAGCAAACAGGCAAAGAGCCAGTGGGTATATATGTGTGTGTGTCTGTGTCTGTGTGTGTATTTCTTTACTCCATCAAAGTGAGTGAAGCTAGTTATTTCTCCTCAGTAGCAGGAGATGTGAGAACAAGTTCAGCTCTTCTTCCCGAGCTGGCTCCGGGGGAATTCATCACATCTCCTCTGACTGTGACTGTCTAGAAGCAATACAGTTCAAAGCACAGCCAGCAAATGTGTTCTGCTGTTTTCCTTTGTGTTGTTTGTCAGAAATGGACTTCTGTGACCTAACATATGATGGGATTTTTTCCTGTCTGCTGTCATGTTAAAAAAAAAAGGAATTGTTCCAATTTAATGCTCAAGTGAAAGTCCTAAAATATAGAGTGAGAAATAAAACACATGATTAAGAAATTTTAGATACTAATGATGACGGAAACCCTGCATTACTGTAAAATGTGGTGAATGAGTAACTTGTTATATTGTACAGTGCTTGGCTGGTGGGGTGAATCTGCTGAGGAAAAACATATAGCCAAAAATAAATATTTTCTTTGACTCATTTCAGCAGGTTTCAGGTGTTTAAGACAACTTTAAACAGCAAGTGAAGGTTGGATAACCTTGTAATTTTCAGTTGCACACTTTACATCACTGGGAGGAAACACATGTTCTGGATCATCTCTTTTGTCGGGAACAGTGCTGGCAAACATCGGGCCAAAATTCATTCATCATTTAGTATCTTATACTGTTACAGACAGCAGCGAAACTAGATACAGCATGATGAGACTGAGCAGTGTTGTTGCACGCCAGTTCCTTTTGCTATGTAAAATATACTGTAATCATATACTATCATCCAAAGTGTCAATCTGGAAAATAAATAAATAAATAAATAAATAAAAAAAATAAAAAATAAAAAAAAATAAATAAATATATATATATATATATATATATATATATATATATATATATATATATATATATATATATATATGTACATGTGGGGTTCATACTTTAAATGTCAGCTTGTTGTCACTTAGTTGATGTTAATGATGTTTAATGACGACAAGGCAGCCGTAGGCGTCTTTGTTATGACCTCTCTAAAATGGAACAAATATACTGTCATTAACGTAACTTTCCACCACCGCATGATGCTGCTTTTATGAGCCTTATTCACAGCGCTGCAATCTCAAGCTCGTTATGCTTTCAAACTAAATGCCCCCATGCTTTTAATGAGGCGGTGGATGTTTGCGTTGTCTGCCTGGGTGGAGTGCAAGAAAATTGGTCACGTCAATTTAAGAGAAACTCTAGGAGGTTGCGGCTGCTTTTGTAGGAAACTGTTAATGGACTTGCACATACTTGCCAAAACAAAAGGCGTAGCTGTGATATGTTGGAACACTGAATGCAGTCAGTGCAGTCAGGATGTAGTCAGCAAAATTATAAGATTATGAGTATACAAGCATTTAAATCATACCCAGTTGCTGTCTTAAATGTGTTTATATTTTTAGATTAGAGGATTGATGTCACTCTAAAGTTGCCAAGCAATGTGGTGAGCGGAGCCCATATAAAGCAGCAGTCCCAAACCCCCGAGTTGTTTGGTACCGGTCCGTGAGAGTTGAGGCTCAGGTGTGAAATTCATGGTTTTCAGGGTTTTTATTGGTTTTTAGCATTATTTTTTTAAATAATTTTTAGCGTTAACTTGGTTTCCCTGGGTCTTTTCCCGTGTGTTATGAATAAATCTTCTTTTTTTTTATACCGGTACTGGTTTTATTTTGTTATATTTATCACCTTAAAGGCTGGTCTGTGAAAATATTGTCGGACATAAACCGGTCCATGGCGCAAAAAGGTTGGGGACCCCTGATATAAAGTAAATCAGGTGACTAGGGATTAAATTGCAATGGGTGGGACTAAAGCAACTACCAATGAGAGTGCAGGATACCGCTGATTGACATGTGACCTGATAGTACATATGTTACAGAGTTACCCAGGTTAGCCCTGCGACAGACCTGGAAGGATAGATGGATACTTAGGCAACCAGATACTGAAATGTCCACAAGCAACTCCTTTCAAGGCAACGCAGGATGAGCGTGGACGTAGCATAATGCTTTCATAAAAAATCTAGCTGGAGTCTGGTTCCATGCACAGATAACACCATCATCTCTAAAACTCTAAATTCATGTACACAACAAATAAGAGCAATATTATTTGTTTCCATGTGCTTCCACTGCTCTTTGCTGCTAGCAAAATAGCTGCGGTCTTAAAAACCTGTAAGAACAGTAAATTGCCAATAAAAGATGGACATCAACATCGTGACATCATGGTTTATGGAGAACCATTTAACCCTTTAATGCCCGAATGATGAAATAATTGCCAAAAGATTTCTGGGGGTTGAAGGGGGGAAAAAAAATCACACTGATGATATAGAAGTTTTAAAAACCAAAAATCCTTGAAGCCACAAAAAGCCCTGAAGTTGAAGTTTAGTATGAGGTACAGAATGTTACTCTTCTTTGCAGTCAGAAGGTAACCATGTCTGGCCATTAAAAAACTATCAGGTTTAAAGCCCGATGTAGGCTTGTTGTACACCTCACGATCTTTAAATTTCTTTTCAGAAGAAATTTCAAAAAGGAAAACTCCACAATTTCTTTTCTTCCTGTTTCAAATTCTTCTCCTGCAGTATTAATCCTGATATGGAGGGCTTTTTTCTGAGTGGCGACACCTATTGTTCATAAGATGACTGCAGTAAGTCTGGTGTGCCATCAAGTACCAACATAAATGATGAAGGGCTATGGTGACCATATGCCGATGATTTAACCAAGCCTGGTTTAGACCACCTTTCCTTCACTTTTAGGCCCAAAAGCTATATCTATCTTTATACGTCTACATTATAGACATGACATCATTCTGTTTGGCATAAGAGCAAATGCAACTCACTGATTATTACTGTTTTATATGACACAGATGCATTCATCCAAATGTCAGCAAGAGAACAAAAATGCATGTCTCCCAACCCTTTTTTTTTCGATTTGCAGTCTAGGACTGCACCACTTTCACTTTTCAAAAGGTTGGCATTGCTATGAATTAGCTTTCGAATGGCACCAAAAGTAAAATAAAAGAGAATAAGCCCACAGAACAGATAAATAAAGCATTTTTTAAAGTTAGAGCAAATGTAATATAAATCACGCAATTTGCATGGGGATTGGCTGGAACTAACACAAAAAGAAACCCCCATGCTTCCCTCCTATTTCAGCATCACACTATTGCCTAGGTCCTGGCACCATGGCAGATGTCCAAGAGTAATATAAGCCCCCCCCCCCCCCCCCCCCCCCCACCCCCTTACTGTTAAACGCTCGGTGGTGTGCATGTGACAGTCGGCGGACACCTACAGTCCTCATTACCAGTGTGAAAGAAAGTGGAGGAAGAGAAAGATAGAGGGCTCACCAGGCAGTAAGTGTGTCAGTATGACTTTGTACCAAAACTTGAGGCTGAGGGGATTCTGCAAATCCAGAGAGACTCCTCAACAATCCCACTGTCTCTCCTCCTTTTATCATTCCAGACTCATTTCTTCTCCTTCCTATTTCATACTTCTCCTCTTCTGTAACCTTCATTAGTCCCGCTCTCCCTCTGACTGGCTCCCTCTCAGCAATCTGTTTCTCCCCTCTCTCATTTTACTTTGGCACATGCACAGCGCTGCAGACTTTAAATGTGTTTCTGTTCTGTTTTACTTCCAACAGTGCTACCCAACAGGACACCACCTGCTCATTAAACAAGTGAAAAACTGAAGGATGCTTATAAGGTAGCTAAAGTGGGGCTTGGAACAGGTTCATAGTGTTACTGGACTCGTGTTTTGCATGAGTATTTTTGAAGATGTTGCGGTGCTATGTGTGTTGCACTTTTCATATTTAGTGGCCCTCTAGGTGGCTTTTGATTTTATTATTCAATTCAACTCGGTGTTTTTACATATATGCTCAAAATCACAAAAACAGTGATCTCTGGGTGTTTTATTTTGTAAGGTAACAGTGGGAAGGAAAAACACCCTTTTAAGAGGAAGAAACCTCTGGCAGAAACAAGCTTGGGGAGGGGCAGGGAGTGTGGGGAGGAAGACAGGACAAACAAAACACTGTGGAAGAGAGCCAGAGATCAATTATAGCTAATTTTTATTATGGAATAATGCTGTATAAACACATAGTCATTGAAAAAAGGCAACATTACTCCTACTGCAGTGTAATTAATAAAGGATTTTAGGGTCACCCGATCCAGCTCCAACTAATTTCTTTTGTCGTAGGATGTGTGAGTAACTATTAGTTTTGTTCATTAACTTTCTCTTAATTCAGATCCGGAAAGATGCTTACAAATCTTAGTGGACCAGCTCAAAAAAAAAAAGGTATTTGATGCTATGACTTCAACCTTAGGGAGATAAGTATGATCAGTTAAAGAACTGGTTATGCTAGTTTTAACTCTCTCTACTCCTTGAAAGTCTACTAGTAGTATTTAAGTTGTATTTCAAGCCTGTGCATTAGAAGTTAGTGAGGGTGGGCTCTGGCTACACAACTACACTACAAAAAAGCCCCAGAAACTATTCTAAGGTTGTCAAACCACATCTTTACTGATATACACTGATGTGTATCCATTAAGAGTACAGGGGAGACTGTGAAATGTCATCTTTATGGGGGAAAGAGTTAAAGGTCTAATAATAACTTCCTTTCTTATAAGAAGTTAGGAGTTAGATTGCCAGCTAGGTCACCAATTATGTCTGTTACTACAACACCAAGCCCATACAACCACAATCTCCTGGTGTGACAGAGCCTTTAGGGACTATGCGGACGAAACACTTACAAAATAGATTGTAGCTATTTTGAAGTTATGGTAATGGCTTGCCCCTGAAAATGGTCATATTGTATAGTACATGGGAACAGAGGACTTCAGAACATTTCATTTAAAAAAAAATACATAATAGAGCATTTTAAAGGCCAATTCCAGATTTCAGCCTGCAGGCTTTGCTGCTGTGTGCTACACCAGTGGCTATCTGTGTTCAGACAGCTGCACTTTTCTGACAGGACTGCTGGCTGCTCGACCCCAGCTGCCCAGCGGCCGTTGGGAGATTTATGACTTTCGTCAGACAATTTACAATTCAGTGTTTCATTTGTAATTTTGTGCATGAGTGTGTCTGCACTCTCCCGCCACAGGACTCCATTCACTATGTTGCAAATGCCATTCTGCGAATTTTGCTTGTGGCTGTGTTAAATCGTTCTAAAGCCTCTGGCCTTCAGACTCTCATAGGGCCTGTGCGCTTTGTGCTTTTAGTTGTAGCAAAGTCAGCACTATTTTACCAGACAATACTGACTGTGTGTGTGTATATATATATATATATATATATATATATATATATATATATATATATATAATATACACACACACACATATATGATGCAACAGCCATTTGCAACCTAGTGCATTATTCCCTCATCTACATAATCCAAGAGTGTTTGCAGATACACTCCTGCTGTGTAAACCCTCTAAATAGATGTACATATTGTACATAGTCCTGCAAATTTAACTAACCTGCCTTTTTTTGTTTTGCTTTCTTTGTCCCACCCTGTGATTGTGTATTCCACCCTAATTTCCACCTGTATTTTTATCACTCAGTCTTCCTTGTGTGTATTTATAGCCTCACGTCTTCCTCCGGCCTTTGTCAGCTTGCCTGGTGTTCCTGCCTTTTTCCTTGCCTGGCTTTGTTGATCTCACTGTTTGTCACTGTTCTTTGTGCTTACTTTTTGTTTTCATTTTGGATTTTGCCGTACCTTATCCCAGCTTTTGTGTTTTCCTGGATTCTTGATCAGGCCCTACTAAAGACTCCTTTTATTTTCTCAACATGCCTGTCTGCGTGTTTACATTTTGAGCCTTTTTTGAACTGTAAAGCACAAACCAAGTAGTTTGTATTGTTTTCAATTGTATTTGCACACAGAGATGACGTACAGACATGAGCAGGATACAAAACTCAAAAAGTCACCTGTGATTTCATTCAATGAAGAACATTCAGCCCATTATTTTATTTCAGTCCAGTGTAATGAGACACTTAACTTCTGTCAGTGCGCCCCAGGGCAGCTGTGGCTACAATGTAGCTTGCCATTGCCAGTGTGTGAATGTGTGTGTGAATGGGTGAATGACTGAATGTAGTGTAAAGCGCTATGAGGTCCTTAGAGACTGAGTAAAGCGCTATACAAATGCAGGCCATTTACCATTTACCATTCTAATGGCTGATACACGTGTATTTCTATTTGCCACTAAACAAGAAAATCTATAAGAGTGCATTCTGGCAAGAAAATAGTAAAGGTTAATTAAAATTACAGTTAAAACAGCTAAGTATAGTTAAAGTGCGGTTTGGATTAGTTAAAAACAAAGAAAAAACAGTCTTGTAGATTAGATGCTATTTTGTGAACTGTGCATGCCATTGTTTTTCCTTTATTGATACTGCACTCTTGAACCTGTAAAATAACATGGGGCAGTTACTCTGCATGAGTGCCTTCATTTAAAATAATTACACCCAGCAAACACCCCTGAACTGAAGGTTCTGTGGTGCAAAAGCAAGCCTGCAACAAACGTAGTCAGAAGGTCACTTTGCTTCAAAGAGTGATCCAGACAAACCCACTTTTACAAAGCAAGAAATATTGTTCATATTATTGTAATAAACAAAGCAAAATGTATTTTCTCATATAACACATCTCTGACTGACAACTCATGAGGTCATGAGATGGTTGTAATCAGACAACCAGTCGGGGAATACTCATTTTTTCCAGTAACCAGTAATTACTAGTTGGTAACTGGTACCAGTGGGCTTATGTAAAAGGAGCCTTAGGTAAAATTCTGAATATTAAAGGTCACAAGCACAAGTCCAGTACACAGTGAGCAAGATGTTTTCTTTGTTTTCTTTTGCCTGAACTGATAAAAAGAACTACTACTAAAAATAATACTAGAAAGTCCAGTCAGGCAGTGATGTAGAATCACAGATATTGGCACTTTTTTTCTTTTGGGAACCTAAATGTTTGCTGAGCACTGGTATAATAAATAAGCTAGAAAAACAGATGATGCCACTGAGCAGTAAATAGTCATTCAGAAAAGCCTTTTAACAACAGAGAGAAGCAGTACAGTATGTGAGGCTTCCATACCGTTCACACCCTTGTTATCGCACTTCATCGTCTCGGTTATAGCACCTTGAAGTTACATTTGTCCATTTCCCCTATTTTTTAACTAGGGCAGCCTTTTTTGCAGGCACACCCTCCAGAGACAGATGCTGTGCCTCATGTCCAGCCTGTTAGACAGCATGAAGGGGGCTACATATTCACCCCTTTCCTCCTGCCACCACCTATGGTATCCAGCGAGTGCCACAGAGCAAGCGAGGGTGTGGTCAGACCCACACAGCCGTCACCTCCATATGGCCAAATCCGACCTCAACCGTGACTTCATCCCGCCGGTGTTGCCTGCGAGGTCGGAGCTTCTTCTCAACCAGTGTAGCGATGTTCATAGGTGAACATGATCAATGAAGTTGCACTAGGTGGAATACACATAACATAGAGGTCTGGGATTTACTAAAAGGTGGCATCGGTGATGAATGTAATCTTCTGCTGCCAGGCTTCAACTTTTATTGATGTGTTTGGGCCAATAAATGAGTCCCAGAGGAAGAAAACAGTTTCCTTATCAGAGGAGCACAACACACATGCTTCTTTTGTCTATATCTGTCTCCTTGATGGGATTTCGAGCTTTCGCAGGAAAGTATCGGCTGAACTGACCTTTCCATTTTTTTTCTTGCATTTTTTGGGCCCAACAAGTTGTCTGTCTGACTGTGTGGGTCACTGAGTTTGACCTTTCCACCTGTGACTGTAATTCCACTTGACAAGTCTTTCTCTCTCTCAAACACACACACACATGCACAGTTATGTGCACTTGCTGTGTGTAGTCAGAAAAAGAGAGGTCTCTGTGCTGAATCAGTGTGTACCTGCAGGATTGACAGCTTTTATGATCTGTCAAATTAATTAGCATGACTTGTATTTCCAAAAAAACAAACAAAAAAACACGTTAATCTAGTATTATGGAAATGAACTCTGCTGCTAAAGACAGATCATCTGGTGTCTTCCATCATGGTTATAGTTGCTCATTGGTGCACAGCATGGTGATAATACCACATGATTTAGAGGTGCATATGGCCTCGTCGCTGGCGCTGTGGGTAGCACGTCTTCTGGTCGCCGGCCAAAAGTGGAAACAGGAAACGGGCGATCATTCAGTGCCAGTTTAATACAGTAAACAGCGTCCTTGTGTCGCACGAGAAACAAATGAAATAGGTGGGATATCTTTGATAATAAATACAAGTATGTGTGTCTGTGTGTGAAGCTTAGCAGATTGTGGTGGACTGAAGCATAAGCGCATTTAATGTTCCTTTTTCTTTCTTTGTGCATCTGTGAGCAAACATGCTTTTGTCCCTGTGTTTGTGTCTGAGGGGGAGTCACAAAGTCAGGGGAAGACAGGTCCAGTGTGTGTGGTGGGGGAGGTTGCGGGGGCAGTAAGAGTTGTCGTTTCGCACCACCGGCCAACAATCTCCCCCTGTGTTGGCTCTGATAAGCCCAGGATGAAAGCCCTTTCTGCGGGCAGAGTGACACTCCTCGCCTCCCTCCCCCTGCAGCCCCTCCAGACGAGGCAAAGAACGCACACATGACTCGCGTACACCCAACTACACAGCACGGAGGTAGATATGCCTATTTGCGTATCACACAAGCAGAATCGCAGAGGCCATCCATTCACCAGCTTTACTGCGTTTGTTCCCCTCCATTTTCACGACTGTGTAAAAATGTCATTCAAGCCCTCAGCATCTGACAAGAGGACTTATCAGTTGTTATCAGCCTTTCCCTGATTACCATACTCACTGATCAGCCAAGTGGCCTGGACAAGATAGAGGGAAAAAAGGGTGAGGTGGAGGTAAAATTGGAAGGGAAAAGCCAGCATGAGAGAGAATGAGGCAATTGAAAGCAAGGAAATGTGAGTTGTCCATCAATAAGTCTCCAAATTCTCCTGATTTTTTCCCTTGTTAACCTCGCCCTCTCCAAAACACAAAGTGTCACCCTCGTCCTCCCCCCATCACTTATCAGTCACCAGACACTGTTTCAAGTCCGTTCCGTTTGGCTGCTCCTGTCTGTCTTTTTGCCTGTTTGTCGCTGTCTTTCTATCCGACTCATTAATACACTCTGGCATAACCCCACCGTCGGAGGTGGCATGGATTTTCTGTAGACCCTGGAAGGAAGAAGATAGCAGTGGAAGACACAGAGGCAGCCTGTCATTCACGTGTGGCACAGAGAGCCAGTAATTTTGTCTAGTCTCAGTGTGTGTGTGTGTGTGTGTGTGTGTGTGTGTGTGTGTGTGTGTGTGTGTGTGTGTGTGTGTGTGTGTGTGTGCTGTCAGCCAATGACTGTTATACAGTCTGAAGTCAACCTTGTGCCAGAATAACCCAATAATACACCTTATGGCCACACGCTGCAGGCTATGTTTTGTCAGGTTAGACAGATGTTATGACGAACCATCTGGAGCTGTTATGGATATGTTGCAGGCGTTTGCTCCTACACACTGCTGAGAAAAATGCACACATACGCGTGAAATATGCAGAAAATACTCCTCCAGACACTCGGCTGTCACAGCAAGGGGGGGGCACTGAAACACAACTTCTGAGACATAAAAACCTCACAACCTCCATGTTAGTGTAAAATCTCTCTCGGTCTTTGGAGAAGTTCATTGGCAGAGAAGGTGTGATTCTCATCTGAGACCAAATTTAAGTCATACTTTTAATAGTCAAACATCCTCTTTTTTCCCTTTAATTTCATTGCCGGGAATTTCTCAAGCTTGCGGGATCATAATATCCACTGCAATGTTTTTCTTTCACGGCCTCCGTGTCGTCTGCTTGGCAGCATGGTGTCTGCATGTGTCTCGAAGACGCTGTTAGCGGTGTGCTTAAAAATGCAAATGGACTGTTATTGTTTCACAGTCAAGTGCGTTTTGAACCCACGGGGTGTATCCAAGGTCCAGGTGGTCTAGAGGGAGATTAGGTTACAGCTGGGAGATGGTGTTGAATTCCCACTTAACCAACTCGGGTTTAGGAGTCATTAGGCCCATTCAGAGCCTGGCATCGAGTCCAGTTACAGATAGAATAACACTAAACCATCTGCATAGTGGGGGGGTGTAACCATAAGCCTTATGCTGAGATGGGAAATGCCCTCTGGATGGCAGAGTGGCTGAAGCTCTGCTGTTGTTGTTGTTGTTGTTTGTTTGTGCGAATATATATTAAGAGGTGCTTGTTGTGATTAGGGAATGTGTGTCAACCAGTCTCACCAGCTTTTGTGCTGTAATACAAACCAACTCTCTGTACAGTTAAAGGCTTGTGAAAAAAGTGAAAAACAGTTCACTACATCTGCTGTTATTGCAATGACAGATAGAAACCTGAGGATGTTACGATGACCTTTTTCCCAAGACGTCCAGTGATATGAAACAGAAACTTGTATCTGTAGAAACTGTGATAGCTAGGCATGACTAGGCACCCAAAGCCCACTTGACTGTTAACTCCGGATCTTTCAGTCGTATCACTTGGTCTTAATCAGTTGAAAGCTTGTTTTTATTGTCATTGAGAGTAAATAAACTTAAGTAGAGACTGTCTTGTAAAAGGATGTTACCAAGATCTTTGAAAAGATGTTGATTATTTTTGGAAAAATACAGCACTGTGGAAAAGTCTTGAGCCACCCCTCATTTCTTCATATTGTACTTGAGGGGGTGGGATATAGTTGTACATAGGAAATACACCAGGAAAAATGAAGATACATTATATAAGGCCAAAACAAAATTTAAACAGTTCTAATAAATTTGAAAGTCAATATTTGGTATGACCACCTCGTTTCTTCAACACAGCCCGAGTTCTCTTAGGCAGCTGTCTTCTTCAAATGAATCTATGATTGATAAATGGTAAATGATAAACGCTGGTTTTTATATATAGCACCTTTCTACTCTTCCTGAGCCCTCAAAATGCTTTATACAAAATGCCTCATTTACACGAGCATTTTATTCAGTGCTTCATAAGTTTTACACTCCAATGGATGCACTGAGGAGAAACTTGGGGTTAGTGTTCACCACCCGAGTATATTTGGCATGCAAACTGGAGCAGGCAGGAATTGAACCACCAGCCTTGCAAATTGCAGATGATCTGTTCTACCTCCTTACTACATCCACCCTGAAAGTGAGTTGCATTGTGTGCTTTTCTATCCATGATGCTTTTATTGCATTGAGATCACTGTCATGCTGGAAACTGAAGCCTTCATGAATCAGATGCTTTCCAGGTGGTATGACATGGTGAATTGTAGTCTGATGGTACTTATCTTCCTAATTCCATCAATATTGACAAGTTCCCCACTACCCCTTGGAGAAATGTAGCATCACAGTGTTTTCTAATTTTTTTTAAGTACACAGCATGTCGAAATATGCATGCTAATAGCTAATAGCTCTTTGGCACCTTGCTGGTACAGAAATACTATTTTACGCTGTCAAACTGTGTTAGCGTTAGCATTTTTTATAGATTTAACAAACGAAATGTGAACAACTGGTGTTTTTGCAGCAGGCTTCTAATGACAAGGTGTCTAAAGATCTAAAGATACACAGAAAACTGGGTTGTTTTTTTTTGTTAAGTTGTTCATTATAGACACAACACTAATTCATCTCTTATTCATAGATCAGCATTAAGTGGCTTAACAAACAAAAAGCCTTTTGAAAATGGTCAAGTGCAAGGACTGGACTGAAAATCAGTGAAAAAGCTGAAGTCAATGAAAGACCAGTTTAAAAATTCCAATAAAATTGTTCTTTTTGAAAGGAAAAAATACAAGAAAGTGAAAGGTGAGTCAAGCTTTTTTCACAGTACTGTATAGGTCCACAAACTACACCAGGGGTGTCAAACGTATGGGCCACAGGCCGGAAATAGGCCACCAAAGGTTCAAATCCAGCGTGCTGGAGAAGGAAGGCATCAATTTTGGATTTTTACACCAGGACGCTCATCATGATAGAGGCTGTCCTAGTGCTTAATTTCATCCGAGCATTAGCCACCGTTTAACCACTTAGAGACAACATATGCATGAATTTTAGCATTAGGTTAAAGGAACTGTGTTTCCAGTGTGTTTAGTTCAGCTCCTCTAAAGCTGATGATCAAGGCTCATGTTGTGGATGCACTTCTTCATGCAGGATACTAGAAAGCAACCCTATAAGTAATAACAGCTTTCACAACAGACCCCTTGTTGGGGAGAGCGGCCTTAAAAAACATTTTTCACTCTCTGTAGGAAAAATAACACAAAGCAACCCAGTTTGTGCCAAGAGCTGCATTGTTCAAACAACTGCTTTTGTACCTTTGAAACAAATATAATATTTCACACAGCTACAGCAAGCCCTTTTCAGGCCAGGTCATAGATCATTTAAGGCATGACCTGTGCTGTAGCCGTTCTTGTGAGGAGAGATAAACAACATGGAGCAAAAAGATGAGCGAATGTGTTCTTACTCAGTGAGCCATCATTGTTACAACATGCTTCACTGCCTTGTTATTTAGAAACTCATATGAATCAGATATGCAACACATTTTGAGAAACAATGATCTGATTTAGCGAGTCAGTTTGAAATTCGGCACAGCCCCGGCCACTAATCATCATCCGCCTTATATTATGTTGGTGGCAAACGTGATTAGATATTCACTCAGTCATATTGCAGACGTACACTCTACTGCCTGAAATGGTGAATACAGTTTAAGCCTTGATTAAGCTGGGTCGAATGAGGGGTAAATTGCACCACAGTGCGTCTCTCACTTAACTAACCAGCCATGCTTTTGGATGGAAGTATTTTTCATTGCTGGAAGGAGCTCTTCTCGCCCGCTCACAGCTAGTGAAGTGTGAAGTCGTTTTTCTTCCCCACCAAAGGGCGGACCGAGCGAGCTTCATGTGATGAATAATGCTAATGTGTTAGGTGCTTCCAGTGTGCATAAACATGCATCACTTTAAAATGAAATAGGCTAAAATTCGGTAGGAGGAGGGAAAATGTTAAGTTCACACTCTAGGCTTCTTTAGAGGAAAGAAAAAGACTTAATTTTATGCAAAAAGCAGCACATAAATCTTTGATTTTTACTGCTCCCCAGTAAAATGTTTTTACTTCCCAAGCTTTAACACTTTTGCTAATTATGCCCTCTGCATCCAGCTTCCTTCTTTTTGGGCTTTTTTTTTTTTTTTTTTTTTGCCTTCAACCACATTTTTGCCCATGTGAATAACTAAGACTCACAGCAAGTCTGCTTCAGTAATGATGCCTACTTCCTGAACATCTCATATTTTATTTAAACATACATACATCACAAACGTCATGGCAAAACAAATATTAAATATCTTGTTGTTAATCGCCAATCAATTAACAAATGATGTTGATATTTTCTTCTGCAAAATCCTGCAGAAAAATCTATGTTAGTTGGGTAGATGTTTGTCACTACTTGCTTCAGTTCAACAAGAGGCTAATTTCCGACAGATGTCACAGTCAGCCTTGGATTTCTCTGTGTCTCTTAGCTGATAATGAATATGGTGTCAGTTCCTTGAACCTGTTAAAACCCTAACAATGTTTCTGTATGGCTAACCCATAGCTATGGGGTTGAGTACACACAAGACAATAAAAACAAAAGGGTCCTCGAATGGAACGTGGCCACACTTAAAGGTATGAGGCTGGACAAGTTCTAATTATTTCTTATCCCACATCATTTTTTGAATACTATACATTACATCCTTTAATCCTTAAAAAAAAATAATAACACTCATAATACTTAGAAGACTTAATATTTACTAGTTTCCCTAGTAAAAGTGAGAATCATAACAAAAACAGTGGTTATTGTTCAGTTTATAGAAGAAATTGTCATGGTCCTGGGCCATGTGGGCCCAGTATTCTTAGTTTTCATGCATTTTTGTATTTTGTTCCTTATTTAGGCCATGTTTTCTGAGTTGCCCTGTTGTGTTGTTCCCTAAGTGTTTTCCCTTCATGGCTCTTCCCCTCTGTGTGCCCTCTATGTATTGATGAGCCCTCTCTCCCCTTGTGGTTGTTTCATGTTTCCCCAGCCCGTTATGTCGGTGTTTTCCCCGTGCTCTCTCTCCTCCTGTCGGAACCTCTGCCTCTACATGTCATGTTCAGTCCACCCCGCCCTGTCTCGTTATGGTTATCTGTGTCACCTGTGTTCCCCGTGTGTTCCCACTTTCCTCGTTAACCCTCTGTGTATTTCTGTCTGCGTCTTCCTCTGTTCGGCGTCGCGTTCTCCCTCATGTTGTGTGGATCTCCCTGTGTCTCTCTGCGTATGTTAGTTTACTTTTCCCAGTTTAGTTTTGTATTTCCTATGTTCTGCCATTCCAGCATTAAAGCTGTGATTTTGAGTTCATCCCCGTGTCTGTGAGTTTTGCTATTGGGTCCTTCTCCTGCCTGCCACACAACGTATCATGACAGAAATGAGTCGACATTGGTTTAGGAGAAATGATTTGCCTGGTTTATGATTAATGCCATAAATATTAAAGTAGAAATGCTGTAATCTGATGACTTGTTTTGCTATTTGAAAAGGGCTTTCAAGGATAAAATTGTGCAAGAAAACGAGGCCATCTTCTTCTTTCCAGCTGCTTCTTTCATGGGTTGCTCCAGCAGATCATCTGCCAGCATCTCACCCTAGCCCCTGCATCTTGTTTTGTCTCACCAACCCCTCTGCTTGTCCTCCTTCACTACATCCACAAACCTTTTCTGTGATCTTCCTCGTTTCCTTCAAAATCTTCAAAATGTGGCTGGGTTTGCATGGTATTTAGTAACTAAGTGAAATCCAGACTCAACCTTTTCTAAATTTCAAAATTATGCACATACAGGAGTGTTGTTACATTTTCTCATACAGAAGTGTTACATGTAACCTCTTTGTGAACTCAACCGTCTGGATGAATTATTAGGGTCTAATCGGTGACCCCGAGAGCCTAATTCAAACTCATTGCTAGTACGTATCAAGGGGCTGGAGGAAGGGGCGCTCTATTGTTAAGCTCGGCTCGCTGGCTGTTGTTTTAATGGCAGATGAGAGATTAATGGCGATCTAATGGCTGTGGGGAGGACTCAGAGCAACAATAGAGTCCTGCTACAGTGCAGCCCCGAGTACATTAGCCAGTCAGAACAGCTATCTGCTATAAACACACACGCGTGAAATGCACACATGAAACTATTCACTTATTCTCCAGGCACCCAGACACATTCATATGTACAGATACACGAGTGAAAAGGATTCACACCGCATTTATTGATTTGTCAGTAAAGAAGTTTTGCAGTCATCCATCATCAGCGCATCCCATCTCATCACGAGCAAAACAAACAGAGCTAATTCTCAACCCGGCAACCCCCCAGTGTGACAAAAGGAGGCTAATTTATGCATTGGCGACATGGTGTGCGGGGAATAGGAGCGTGGCAGTGGGGTTGGATGCTCACTCTTGGATCGTGGTAATTGTGATTTGGTTGCTAGGATGTTGAGGGTAATGAATGTCTTGTTGATGCAGTTTGTAATAACCCGTGCCATCCCTGGCTGCTTGAGGACACAGAGCCTATTAGTTAAACACAGACACATTGGCCCTGCCATGATGTATGAGCCCACCATCTAGAAGGCATTAGTCATTTTATGAGAGAAAATAAAGCAAACTGCCAGGTTAGAGTAGGTGCTGAATAAGAAGCAAACCTCTTGACTCTTGCCACTAGCTTTTTTTAATCATCAGGTAGAAACTGAATGAAAGTATCTTTTAATTGAAGCTGAAATAGCCTGGATTGTCTCAGGGATGATACAGCAGGAGGCTGTTTTTTGAAACTGTAGCTCACACTCTGTCTTATGAATAAAATATTTTTTCCCCCAAAACGCACAAAATAAGGCAAATCATGTTTCATTCTAAGGCTGAACCAGTAAGAAGGATCTGTATTCATGAAGCCTAATTGAAAGGAAGCCCGTCTTGCATATAGAAGTGGTACAAAGAGCAGGAAATGAGATGGTTCTTAATGCATTCCCTGACAGATGATAACCTCTGATTTCCCCCCACTTACATCAGAAAACTGCTGCTTGGGATGACAGTCACAAGTCAACACTCTCTGATGTCTGCGTGCATGTTTTACTGCTGGTGTTGGTACACCGGGGTAGGAAAAGATAGACGTGTGGAGCGAGAGAGGAGAAAACCCTTGAAATACTCGAAAAAAGAACAAAAACAGAAACACAGAGATATGCGGCATCTGTTTATAGCAACTTCGGCTATATAGAATCTATTTTTAACCTTTTAAATCAAATTGAAATGGGTTATATGTCGACAAAAAGACGGGAAAAATACCTAGACTACAAGATAAAGAAAATCAGTCCACTGAAAAGAATTTAACAAATAAAAGTACTGATTATATCATATCAGCCATTATAAATAAAACAGAAGCAAACAACTGCTGTCAGTATTGTATTAACAGTAGGGAGAAATTGTGTGAAACCATCAACAAGTACAATCAAAAGAATATAGAGTACCATACAAATTGTGTACGAGACGACTGATGACAAAAGTTTGTAGGATTTTTTTCTTAAAGCTGAATATGATATAAACACAATCCTTTTGTAAGTGGATTTTCTGAACTATTTCTTTATATTCATCCTCCATAGCTGCTCGTCAGTGGTCAAGTGCTATTCGTGACAGTGGGGCTGTAAAAAGATGTCCACTAATGCTCATGTTGACAGATTTGTGACCCTGTTATTTTTTTGTTTTGTTTTTGTGAGCAGCATTAAACTTGAAATCCTCTCTAAATGACAGTAAATCACAAAGGTATTCAACACCCTTAAAAACTAATTTAGCGTGCACTGATGAGGTGCATATTTGAAAAAGGTAACACCCTATCCTTCGAAATGTATCTGTATATGTAAAATCTGTATGCGAGGATAAAGCTACTAACACACTGGAAGCGATTTCCTCTTCTCTTTGAAGTTGACGGCTTGTCGCTTGCGGACAGTCTATGTTTCAGTTGCCAAGGTAACCTTCTAATGTGTTTACTACAAGGTCATATGCTATTCTTCACAATCATTGGTAGTCACGTCAGTCGATCACCTGGAAGTAGAGAAAAGTTTATCTTAAGCCCCGCCCACTTCCTGTTGCCTGCACTTTTTTGCCTATAGTTGTCTTAAAGCCTAATTTGTCTGTTCAGCAGGAAACGCACTCTACCTACAGAGAAAACTCCAATCATATGACCCCCTATGAGCAAGCACTTAGCGACAGTGGGAAGGAAAAACTCCCTTTTAACAGGAAGAAACCTCCAACAGAACCAGGCTCAGGGAGGGGCAGCCATGATCAGCTGGCGTTGAAGGGAGGGAGACAGAATTTTTGCTACAGAAAAAAACGAAGAAAAGTGTAGACTGCAGCTCATGTCTCTGCTTTTTGTGCCATATTTATTTACTGTTTGTTTTGATGCTTCTCCCCGTTCCCAGTGAACTCCACTCATGCTCCTTGTCCTATACTTGCCCATTTATCAACCAATCAGCATTCAGCAGATGCATATGGGAGGTGTACTTGGTGAAAACCCCACTCTGCTCAATGGCCAAATGAAAATGTATACGGGAGCGGACACATTTACGGAACCTTAAATTACGCTTCGCAGAATGTCATTCACTTCCTATGGTCACCACATCACTGTGAAATGCTTCCAGTTTGGATGTAGCTTAAGATTCTTGGTTTCTGTTTGTCAACTGAGCTGAATTAACCAATCTTATTGGAGCAGACTTTAGAGCAGAAAAAGATCCTGTCAAGAGAAGGTGGAAATGCAAAAACAAAACCATCAGAAAAAGAATACTTTGGAGAATCTCTGAGGAAGTTACGTAAAGAATTCGCAGCAGTGAACTAAATGGTTTTTTTGAGATTACAAGGGAAAGATGGACCAAACTCTATCTTCTGTACTTAAAACAGCTTCCCCCAACATGGGGATCGAACCCACGACCCGGAGATTAAGAGTCTCATGCTCTATCGACTGAGCTAGCCAGGCTACACCTGCAAACCATTACCAACACTTTCCAAGCGCACTAAGATCCACATGGCTCCAAGTGATGTAAATTTGTGAGAGGGAAGGTCTGTGCAGACATCCCTGTGCCCATCAGTTTTTCTGAGTGTGCAGACTTGTCTGCGGAGACTTTACATTATACCCTTACAACTGTGCAAGTGCCCCAGGCAGCAGATATACACCAGGATTAACTACAACATCCTTCATGTCTCCAGTTGTCCTTGCCAGTGTCCACAACAGATTGTAATCAAAGGTTAAGTCATCAAGATATGGTTGAAAGATTCCTAGATTGTATAGTTTTTCACAAAATAAATATTACCACAGTTTGTGAAGTCTACAAACTCAGATATGTGCTGAGTTTTGATCCTTACTGGCTTCTTAATGTTTAAAAATGCTAATCAATGCATTTAAAAAAGAAAAAAAAACTTGGAACAGAAAAGGAAAAATAAGAAACTGTCTTTTAACTGTCCAAACAAACATGACAGCATATCTTCAGAGCAGAAAACGACATCTTGTTTAAGCACACTTGAGAGGTGACCATGACCCACGTTGAAGGGTTTTCAGTGCAGGATAAGTAGTTGAAGGACAAAAAAACAGCCTGTTACTTTCAGCGATTATCATTAAACAGAGACACACGGAAAACGCCAACTTCTGTAGTTTCAGACCATTTAAAGGACACTCCGCTGTAGCAACATTTCCACCATTTGCTCCCTGTGAGGCTAAGCTCCAGCAGCAACAAGCCAGCGTTGTGAAGAGTGTTTCCTTGAGGAAACACAGTCTAATCTTCAGCGCACAGGCACTGTGATGTGGAAGGGAGTGACCTGAGCGAGCTACTTAACATCCGTCCCCACAGCAGCTTTTTAATCTGTTTTTCATGTTGTCATGCCATCTTCCTCGAGCAGAACTAATTGGTTGTTTTCGCCTGTTATGCAGGAGCCAACATAGAAAAAAAAAATCACTGAAGGACACTTGTAACAACTTGAACGCACACTCACAGGACACGGATGCGATCGCAGGTGCAGACAAGTCCAAGTGGGAATTGCTTGACTCAGTTCGACAAGTAAGGGTCCTAATAAAAGCATTTAGTGAACTCTTAGCTTATCACACACACACACAAAATGCCCCCCGCCCCCTTCCCGGTCTGCCTCCCCGTCTGATTTGCATTTTGGTTAACACTCTAATTGCCTCTCATTAAATACCTTGTCACTTTGATTAATTGGTGTGATACAGAAATGTAAAACAGCAGAGCGGTACAATGCATAGTGAACAGTTTCTGATTGGAAAAGACGAACAAGCCCATCTAAAAAAAAAAAAAAAAAAAAAGCACCGGGACAATAAACAAAGTAAGTAAGTTTTTTTTAAAGAATCTGATTTATCCTGAGCTTCTCCTTCTGAAAAAAGGCCGTGCTCTAAATGTTTCAAACCTGAATTGTTTCTGGTTTGGATCAGTGCAACAATACACATTCATCTCTCCATGGACAGCTATTAAGGTGACTATAAGCATGTTAAGGTGCCCTTGAGCGCATCCCCAGCTGCTACAGTTGGTCACAAGCCAAAACAATTGGCCTGAGTTGATAGGAGTAAGCCATTAAAAACATGCTTGCCATTTCTAAACAATCAAACATAAAGTTTCCTTTTGTTAGTTGCTTAGACTGAATTAATGATAATAAAGATGGTGGAACAGTTGATAGTTGGGTGATAAGTTTGACTTTAACACACTCTGCAGTCACTCAGTGAGAAAGTGTGAGCCTGCTTTCATTACCTGACCACAAAGGCTAAGATCACTGAAAAAATTCCTGCTGTGACAGAGAAACAGAAAATACCTTGGAGCCAAAATATGAGGACCACTCATCCAAACGCCTTCACCCTCGCCAGCACACTTACCAAGTGTGAAGTAGATTGCATGAACAGTGCATGGTGAAGGACAGACACACAAACGCACAGGGACTTCCTCTCTTACATTTATTTTGCTAACAAAAGAGCTACGTGCTCAGACAATATTCTCTAATTAAAAATAGGTTAAAAATAATCACAGTAAAACTCATCTACTTCAGAGAGTCATCGCACTCGGCTTGAAGTTGGCTGTGACCGGGGTGCATTTGAACTTAAGCCGCTCTGTCACGTCTAAAAGCTATACAGATTCTCTAATGGCTTTAAAGTGGCAGCTTTTGCATGCTTGTTTTTTCTTTTCTTACTTCAGGGCACTTTAAAAGTTTCAAGGAAACTAAACTTGACCATTTAAAGCTCAACTGCTTGGTTTTTCATATCACATAAAAAGGCACTCACGCTTTGAAAAAACTGAAGATCACTTGATCAACAAAAGATCGCTTGCGATTGGTTTTGAATTTGAGAGAAGATAGTATGTCTTATAGTCAGGCAAGAAAGCAGTGTTGTATTAACCATGTCTGTCAAGGAGAATCGTGAACAGCAAATCATAATCTCCATTTTTAAACTGATATTAATCATTGTAAGAATTGTGTTCTAGTTTAACCAAATTAAAACCTGAAGCAGTTTACAAATTCTACAGCTAAATGCAGTTAACTGTTAACAGGTTCACTTCCAGGCTAAACCTCCAAGTGTATCATATCTCATACATACATTTTTGAGTCCTCTACATTATTTATGTGAATTTTTCTATTCCTGAAAAATCCGATGTATGCATACAGACACATGTATTGCTACAATCATTAATTATGATTGCAATTAAATTAAAGTAAAGATACCAGCTTCCCAAAATTTGAATTTACAGGCAATTATTTCATGGTTCAGGCTTTACAGGGATAACTAACCATAGCCTGTATATAAAAGATGGATGTGGCTTGACTGGAAAAAGCTCCATGTGCTTAGTAAACTCTTCTTGAACGAGATCTTATTTAATACAGCATGGAATTTCTTTTTCAATTCATTAACCATTCAATCCCAACCAGTTGCAGCAAATGGCTGCCCCTTCCGAGCCTAAACGTCTGACAGACGTTTCTTCCTGTTTAAATGGGTTTTTTCCATCCTACTTTCCCACAAGTGACAGTTCATCCCCAGATTGTTGGTCTTCAAAATATAAAGTGCTTTGAGGTTACTGTCGTTTTGATTTGGCCCTACATAAATAAAATTGGATTAAAAGGGTTAGGGTGCATAAGCAGTGGACTTGACTGAAAAGCTGTACGAGCGTGCAGGGATGCCGAGTTTCTCAGTAAAATGCGCTTGTAACATCTGATTTCAACAGATTAAAATAGCGAAACCAGTAAGTGGTCTAAGGTTGTTTATAAAAAATGGATGTAGCCAATCTATGTATCTGAGGCTTTGTGAAACAAGTCTATATAATGTAAACCTTTAGATGATAATATAAATCAAGGCTTTAGAAAGGCTGATTCAAATAAAGCTTTATTTAATCCCACTCAGATTTGTTCTCCTAGTTTTCCCTGGCTGTTTGTCATACATGCATCACATCTTATTCAGTTGGCCGAGCATATAGCTCACCAGTTGAACAGCCTGTCACTCAAATGTATGAAACCATGAGCTTCTTTGCTTCTGCAGCACTAGGAGATATTGCATGTGTTTTATTATTGACTTTTATTATTGAAATGAGACATTTGACAGTGGGCCCTCTCGAATCATCTCAATACAACAAAAGAAGAAAGAGAAATGAGATTTGGCAGATTACCAGGGCACACCACCTGCGTTTCCTTATTCATCACAATATAACAATTTCCATGAATGTAAAAGCAGTCTTGCATGCATTCAGCTTAGGTTCACAAAAATTGCGATTATGATCTGATAAAAAAAACAAAACAAAACAAAGCAAAAGAAAGAAAAAGAAAATACTGCTGGTGTTGAGCTTGCATCTCTTCAGGGGCAGATGAGGTCAGGGTTGAATAAATGGAGGGGGGTTCTGTTCAGGAGCTTATTGTTTCGTGGCCCATTGTGTACTTATTCAGTAGAAGATGCTGGTATTATTCAGTCAAACGTGCTTGCAGCAGCCATATCGTAGTGCTGTTTAAAGTCTGTCTGGAGCTAATGTAATGCTGGAATTGTGTGTGTGCATGTCTTCTCTGTGTGTTGGCTTCCATTTGCTCACAATGACACCATATCTGTCAGATTTAGCTGTGAGGCTGAGTGCTTTCCATCTTATCTCTGTGCAGCAAACACAACCATTCAAAAGTACAGCTAGACGCAAGCTCACCCATAGAAACATTTGCTGTTATCGCTTGGCTTTTCTTATCTCTCCTATTGGATTTCAAAAGAGGAAACAACATTTAACCATCTTAGTGGCTAACTGATAAAACCTTTTGACACTTTTAAAAGGTGACCAGACATATAGAGAATATTAAATGCTTTAGGCCAGATGCTGTGCTACTTTCAGCCCGCTCTCAAGACATATAACAATCATTTCTTCATCATGGTCCACTAGTAACCCTTCATAGGCAATGGTGTGTGAAATGCCTGCATCAAAGGCAGCAAAATATTACAGAGAGCTTGGAAGTGAGGCTTGATAGTACCAAATTCTTTCTAGTCATTAAAGTAAAATATCAAAGCAAATTTTAACATTTCAGACTTGACAAAGAAAGGGACAGCTTACTTGGACTAAAGTAAGTCTAGGATAACACTGATATTCAATTCAATTCAGTTTTTGTTAATTAGCATCAAATCATAACAACTGAAAAGGCACTTTGTAATGTAAGGTAAAAACTACAATAACATGAGAGAAAAACCCCAAATGAGCAAGCACTTGGTGACAGCGGGAAGGAAAAACTTCCTTTTAAAAAGAAGAAACTTACAGCAAAACCAGGCTCGGGCCATGTGCCGTGACTGATTGAGGGTGATTGAAGGAAGACAGGAAGGGAGAAAATGCCTTGTTGGTGTTAGAGAAGAATGGCCAGACTACTTTCAGCTGATAGGAAGGTAACAGTTATTTAAATAACCACGCAAAAGATCATCATGCCTACGCCTAAAACAGCAGAACTCCACATTGGGTGCCACCCTTATCAGCTAAAAACAGGAAACTTGGACAAAAACAGAAAATAGAAAAATGTTGCCTGTTCTGATGATTCTTGATTTGGATGTTAGCATCAGAATTTAGTGTAAACAACATTAAAGCATGGATTCATCTTGCCTTTTATGGGCGTTTCAGGCTGCTACTGGTGGTGTAATGATGTGGCGGATATTTTCTTGGTATACTTTAGACCCCTTAGTACCAACTAGACGTATTTTTAGGCACCACACCATACCTTAGTATTGTTGCTAACCAGGTCCATTCCTTTGAGGTCAAAGTGTAGCTCTCCTGATGACTGCTTTTAGCAGGACCATATGCCATGTCACAAAGCTCAATTGGTTTCTTGCACTTTGCTGAATCTATGTCATCAAGAATTAAGACAGTTCTGGAGACAAAAGGGGACCCATTGATAGCGAGACGTATCTGCTGGTCCAACCTATCTGGGAAGACAGCACTAGCTAAAGATAAGCTAAGCTACATTTTCTTTACTAATTACAATTACTCAAAAATCTGTATTGATGCTGTAATGTGTTAAGACATCAGTTTGTTATAGCTACAGACAACAGATAATTTCAAGCATACTTTATATAAAAAGTACATATTAAAGATATCTTACTAATTACCTAACTATTGCAGAATTAGCAGCAGTAGCAGCATCTGCTACTCTATAGAATTTGTTTGGCACTGTTAAGCTCCCTTTAAATAAATAATTTAGATATTATATTAGAAATTAGATATACAGATATCTTGATATGTTATTTTAATTCAATTTTAAGTTTTGAAACTTTATTTTTTCTATTCATAAAATGAAGTTTGGAAAATGGTAAACCTTAAGTACAACTATAAAACGGTCAAACAGTAGGCTTTTGATACTTATTCGACTTACTGATCGTCTTATTGCCAACACTACGCTCGCTGAACACCTAAAGAAACACAACATGAACTACAGTATACAAAATTCATTCCACTCCAGGTGTAGCAGACCGCTTTGGACCTCGACCTTTCGGGAAGAATGTTTGGACAGAAAAGAAGCTTTAGTTTAAGTCTACTGGGAATGCTTTTTATTGGCAATGATAACCTTTAACTTCAGAAGTATATGAAGGCTCTGCTTAGATTGTTGGTTCATTACAGCTGTCCCCATGGGCCCCCTTGAACTGATGCTATTTTTAACACCCTCTTGGAGCTTCTGCGGGTCATATAGATGATGCAATGCTGTAATATTGTCTCTTTGTCACCTTGGTCACAGGAGCATGCTTCAGTAATGAGAAAGGGATCTTGTCATCAAAATGGAATTACTTCTTCATATTGATGGAATCTGCACGCCTATATATATGTCTTAATACACCTAGTGCTTATGGATGCACTGCTCCCATATATGCTTATTCACACCCCCACACACATACAGATAGAAAGGTAGATGCTGTGACTTAATTAAATTCACAAGTTAAAAACGCATCAACAGCAGGGAGCTGCAAACACGCAAGAAAAAGAAATACATAAATTTACTTTGTGACTCAGAAAATGTCTCCACAGTCCACATCTTAATTGTCTCAAAGCTTTAAAACATTTTTCGAACTTGTCTGCATCTCTTTATCTCCTCATTTGTGGCTTAATTATCCCAAAAGCCATAGATTTAATGCATATGATCTTCAAAATGCGCAATTCACAAGCACTTGCAGACAAACACACATGCACGTAAAACCTACACGTTCTGAGTCATTATCCCCGGTCTTTGTCACATCTGCTGGCTATTAATCTCGCCCATTTACCTCCTCAATAGTCAGGTTGAATAGAGGAACAACAGCAGGTAAACACGCCGGCAGGTGTACCCGAACAAACAGTTTCGGCCTTACAGAGCATTCCTACTGATTGGAGATTAATGTGCCCATCTGGACCTCATTAGAACTTAAATATGTGATGAAACTTTCTCGACACGTTCTTTAGGATGAGCATAAACAGAGTAAACTGGGACTTTTCAGTTACAGGTTTTGATTTCAAAGGTGTAGTTGCCAGGATTTGGTGTGTAATGATGAACTTGTGTTAGTCCTAAAAACAGCAACAAATGTCACATATGAGTGCAACATAATAGCAAAAACCAGTTGTACAAAACACAGATTTTGCTGCTAATGAGCACTTCCCAGAGGGTCGGTTGTCTGACCAATGCTAAATGTCAGCACAGGTCAAAATTCTGTAGGTCAATTCTGTAAAAGTGTTAAGGTGACATTGAGCTCATTAAAGAAATAGGTACATAAGAATATACAGAAACTGTAGTGACTTGACTGGATCAACTGGAGGACCATACGTTGTTTCTGTGTTTCATTTATTTAGGCTTATAACAATTCTCCAGATCCACAGATCGGTTCATGCTTTGGTTTATCTTTAAAGGAGATCTTTACACTGTTTACACTCCAAGTTAAAGCACAAACATGTCCACCCATAGGGTAGAATCACGACACTTTGGTAATGAATTTTTACCAGCATATCTGTTCTCAGTTGCTTCTCCTGTGGCTCAACATTTTCTGATCTTGCGATTTAAGTAAGTGCTACTTGCTAAAACTGGTGCTCCCAGTGGGGTGAAGTCTACTCACTCCACTTTGCTCATTTCCCTAAATCATTATTATTATTCTGCATCTGCATCTAATGGGCCTAATGGTTGGGATTCAGAGTAAATAATGCATCTGAGTTAGACTGATTTGCAGAAGAACATGAGGCAAAACTGCTCATTAAAGCATGCTTAGGGAGTATTCTCAAAAGCATTCTCTGTATTTTCTAGTACAGTCTCTGTGGATTTACTACCAGTTGAAAGGTTAGCACATTTTTGAATAACTGGTCAACAGTTAAAATGTTTGAACCTGCTGGGAAAAGTGTGCTGCGTTGTTAAAAAAAAACAAAACAGGAGAGTGCTATATGTAAGGTGCTCTCGGCATCAAGAATTACAGGCAAAGTGCCCTTTATAAAAGCACTTAACTAATGTGGTAGTTGCTTCATTGGAAGCTATTAGTGCTTAACTGTGGAGAGTTATAGCTGTACTGAGATTTCCAGGTGTGAATTTGGAACCAGTTGCTCCTGAAAAGAGCGTGGATGGCTGTCAGATGCATCCTGGATTAACAAAAAAACACTGGGATCTTAAATACAAGGCTTGTTTCCTTTGCTTTCTCACAGTGACACATTGCAAGACTCACTTCCTGAAACTATTTGCTTTCTGTTTCCCCCCAGGTAAATGGTTTGGCCAAGGTCGAACATGATGAAGCAGTGGTGGAGGCCATCAGGCGAGACCCTATCGTTGTCCAGGTTCTCCGACGTACCCCCACCAGAGCCGCGGCGGCTGTCGTACAAAACGGCACCAGCTCGCCGCAGGACGTGTGTGTGGTCGATGTGTGCACGCAAACAGACATCACCTTTGAACATATTATGGCACTGGCCAAGCTTCGGCCTGCTACCCCACCAGTCCCTGACATTTGTCCCTTCCTGCTGTCTGACAGGTGAGGGCAAGCATTTACGTAAAGGTAAATGAGTGTTAATGTTACACAGGATGGAGATCCTTCCTCTAAATGTTTTTAACCACAACTAGGGAATTATACTCTTCCTGGCCCAAATGAATCTGAAGCTTACCGGAGGTTTCAACGCCGTTTTCTTTCATTTCCTAGTAGCTATTAAGCAGCCGTATCATGGTTTGGAAACCCCCTGGAACGCTAAGTACTCTGATATCATTATGCAGAGCCAAACCCGCATGTAATAATTGCTTCGGTGTGCTACATCCATTTTCTGTAATGGGACCTTTTGCTGGGCGATTAAAAGCCAATGGGCTGATAGAGCAGGCATTTTGATGCTACATCCATTCTGTGGCTGTTTACAGGGCTTGGCTTGGCAACAAATGAAATCACTTTGTCCCATAAAACTACGAATATGCTAGTCGTGGTCAGTGATTACAGAGAGGCTGTTACATTGTGACAATTTTGCAGAGGTCATGGCTTTATGAGGGCAATAGTTGATTACCAAATTGCTTGTTTGGAGTTTTGTGGTGAAATGAGAATCATTATTAAGAAATGTGATATAAAATAATAACTTACAATAGCTGGCAACATAGCTGTCCTTTATATGAAATTATACAGCCCTTGTGTGGTGTCTGCAATATCGCTACATGGATTTGAACAACGTCTGTCTATTTAATGATCTGACTAAACTGAAATAAACTGCCATGAAGCAAAGAGATAACCAGCACATATTTTAATGATCTTTAACATTCTACTTTTTCTTCTTTCTAGCTGTCACTCAATCCACACTATGGAACATGAGTTTTATGAATGTCCAGAGTACCTGTCTAACACCACAGCAGATGTGGAGAGGATCGTAGAGTATGAGTATGAGGTACAGTCTTGCATCATCTTTTCAGTGATCACTCTTAAGAGTATGTGTTACATTTTTTCTAACCAGCCACCGTTAGGGACCTCTTCCTCGCACCTCGCATACACAAACGTCTTTGCTAAAAGAAAACAAAATCACCTTTTTGTTTGAACCTACACCAAATTTACAAATGAAAAGAACTTAGTGGAACAATAAGATAAAGAAAACCTTGCATCCTTTAGACAAACAAACATGGGGATAATATATGCTATGAAATGATCTGGATGGACAACCTATAATGAGATAATCTGGCAGCTAGCTAGGCTAGACTGTTTAGGTTAGGTTTTAATTTTACGCTACAATTCTAGGAGTCCATAGCACTAGCAATAACACAGCCCTAACATTTGCTTTTACAAGATCAAATTTCCATTATGAGTGTTTGTGTACAACACTGAATTCAGTTATAACAAAATGAAAGCAGTTGCCACCTTGCAGTGCAATAAAGTAATTGTTTAACTTAATAGCAAAAACTGTAGCAAAGTTGACAAAATTAGCTTAAAAAAAACTGCTGTGAACTCAGACATGTAGATTTATTTACACAAGTGGCCAATCCTGCTATACAAGTACACATGTACTTCTTCCATAGGAATTAGGTGGGTAAGTAAGCCAGGTTCTTTACTACTACAGACCTCTGAAACAATGCACTTTAAACATATGATATCAAAGTGGTAATGATTTGGGTTTGTTTTGCAGCCACAGGACATGGGCACTTTGCTGTCATTGAGTTGACCATGAACTACACTGTATGCCAAAATATTCTTATTCTGGAATCAAATGTGAGGCTGTCTGTCTAAAACTTGGTACTGCAACAGGGCAATAATCCCAACAGCAGACCTACGAGAGAATAGCTGAAAAAGAAATGAATCAAGGTGTTGCAATGGCTCCGTCCAGAGATCAACCTGACTGAAATACTGTGTATGGACCTTACAGAACAGTGCATAAACACGTCTGCAAACCTTAATGAACCGAAGCAGTGCTATAAAGAATAGTGGGCCAGAGTTCCTCCACAACAAAGTGAAAGACTGATAAAATCAGACAGAAAATAATTACTTCAAGATATTTCTGGTTCTACAAGCTCTTCGATTATTGGGTTGTCCTTAGTTTTTTACAGTAATGCAGAGAGTCCTGTGAAACCTTTTCACATAACGGCACATATTTCTGCATTCTTAAAGTTTTCTCCTGGCACCAGCAGTTTAAAATTCATAAATTAAAATACCAAAATCTGATATTTGATCACGACCAATGGCATTTCCAGTTTACATCCTTTGCTTTCTGCTATTTCTTTCTTGTTTCTGCAACTGACTTTCCAATAAAAGTCCTTCAGTACGCATCAAAACTCTATCTGTACCTAAAGACAGACATTGCACAATACCTGTGGAATAAAAGCCTCATTTAGCTAATGATGTTATTTTAATAAGAACAGATAAAACTTATTTTCCATTGATGTAGGAGAACAGAGGACACCATGAGTCAGTTATACACAATCTAAGAGGATAATACAAGGTTGGTCAAGATGTACGATGCTCACAAATCTAACAATACAAGAAAAACTGCAGACTGCAGTAATAGAAGAAAATTGGCCACCCCTTGTCAAAGCAGCATCTGCTCTTTAGATTGTTTTGTATAGCATAGCAAAGTCCCTGGATTTAGTGCGGAAGGCCATTCTTCATATAATTGTACAAAAAGAAAATCCCTCTCTGAAAAGCCTCCCAGTTGAATTACCTGTATGTTTTATTCACAGGCAGTTAGTTTCCCTTTTATCACGAACTGTCTGTCAGAAATATTTGTGCGCCTTTTCAGTCAGTCACTTCAAGCTGAATAGAAATTGTGAATAGAGCAAGCACTCATTGTTTCAGTGAGAGGGAAAAAAACTTGTAGATGAAATCTGTGGCATTTTAATTAAAGTGGCTAATCATTTCAAACAGCATCTGTTGTATATCATAACAAGAGTCTTTAGCCGTGAAATTCAAGGCAAGTTCTTTGCTAATGCCAGAATGTTAACATGTTCACAGTATATACACAGCTATGCAATATTTAGCATGTCAATTATAATTCTAGCTTCTTATGACTGCCTAACTAGCTATTAGCTGAAGCTGAAGGGAATTTCAATTGTGAGGTCATTGTTTTAGACCAGTAATTAACTTGTTAAAGTTAGGTGTCAGGGGACCACTTAAAATACACTAATCATTCATCACGTTTAGCTGACAAGGCATTTAACAAACAAGCACAAATGTGGTGCTGCCTTATAGGTGCTATTGTAAACGTGACGGGATCATCATTAAGATGTGTTCTCTGGGCACCAATAATGACAAACCACAGCTGTGCATATTCCAAGGCAATGCGTCCCAGATCAGGACCATGTGTATTGAGCAAGGTTTTGTTAGCAAACTGCTAAAAGAATTTATCACAACCCACTTCGGTATGTACACCTGTTTAACTGCTTGTTAATGCTAATATCTAAATAGCTCATCAAATGACAGCAACTTGATGCATTTAGGCATGAAGACAAAGCCAACATGACTACTGCAGCTAAAGTTCAAACCGAGCAAGAAAGGAGAAAGAAAGATGATTTAAGTGACTTTGAACATGGCATGGTTGGTGATACCAGACAGGCTGGACTGAGTATGAAACTGCTGATCTACTGAGATTTTTCTGCACAATCATCTCTGGGTTTATAAAGAATGTTCTGAAAAAGAAAAAATCAATTCAGCGGCTTATCTTATCTTATCTTAATCAGACTGCTTATAGCTGATAGGAAAGCAGTAGGAACTCAAATAACAGTATCTCTGAATGCGCAACACATTCACCCTTGAAGTAGATGGGCTACTTCAAGGGTTCCATTTACCATTTACCATTTACAGCAGTAAAAACCAACACTGGGTGCCATTCCTGTCAGCTGACAACAGAAAACTGAAGCTATAATTCACACGGGTTCACCAAAATTCAATTTCTTCTATGAAAATGAAACAGGATCAGAATTTGGCATCAGATTTGTCATGAATCCATACTGCCTTGTTTTGGCCCTAACTATACATTGTTTAAAGCCACAGCCTATCTAAGTATTGCTACTGACTCTGTCCATTCACAGTTTACCGGCAGTATCTTCTGTTGGCTGCTTGCAGCAAGGTAGTGTGCCATGTCACAAAGATTAAATGATCTCAAACTGGTTTCTTGAACATAACAATTTATATATGTGTGTGTGTGTGTGTGTATATATATATATATATATATATAACAATTCTGTAACTGTAACTTCGGTCGTTGCTGTGCTTTTTGGAAGTCGAATTTCCCAGAGGAACCCACCCGAGGGATTAATAAAGTTCTATCTTATCTCTTATGTACTCAATTGGCCTCCACATTCACCACATTTAAATCCAATAGAGCACCTCTGGGATGTGGTGGAGCAGGAGATTCACATTATGGATGTTCAGCTGACTAATCTGCAGCAGTTGTTTGCATATATACACTATCGTGCCAGTATGGACCAAGTATCTGAAGAAGAATTAAAAAAGTTCTCAAGGCAAAATGGGGTCCAACCTGATACTTGGTGTGCCTAATAAAGTGCCCATTGAGTGTATATTGTTTGGTTGAGTGGATGATTTATGCTTATTGTTCTTAAATTTGCTAATCTCTAAGTTTCTTTTTCCTTCTTACTAAAATCTTGTGATTAAAAGAGCACATTTACCACGTGCACTTGCAAGTGTCTCCATTGTGACAGATGAACCGTACCAATCAGCCAGTAGACCTCAATATCATGCCAGGTGACAGTGATGGGTGATATTTGCTACTCCCGAGGTGCCTTCGCTGGTTTAATAGGCACTTCCTGGTTCAGTGAACTGCATTGTGGGTCATTAGGGTATTGTCTGCTGCCAGCTGTGGTCTTACCTTTACAGTCGTCTGGATAAAAGATTCTCCTGTGTGGGTCTGGGGAAGGTTGAGGAGCGGAGGGCTTGTGTGTGGTAATAGCAGTAGTATCAGAACAAGGTCAGCACACACATCTATGCACAAGCACACACATCAAATCAGCTGTCTACACTTTCCTCTGTCCATTCATGTGTATCTAACTGAAACATGAATTGCTTTCCTGTTGGATGAAACAGAATAGGGCTGCAATTCCCAGGAACATTACTTCTGACTGACAGGTTTAGCTTCACTTCAGTTTGATCGTACACATGGGTACCCCTGCAGTCATAATACCCTGCCAAATGTACCATACCACAATATCGTCAAGTAGCAACAGACTTTCAAAGTAGTTTTTATGTGGATGCTTTGATTACTATTCTAAAAGATAAAGTTCACAGTTGAATAGCAAGCCATTGCAGTTAGGGTACCCAGTACCATGCGGGTATGGAAATGGGTATTTTCTTCAGACACATCTTTTATATCCACCTACCAGGCAAAGTAATATTGAGGAACAACGGATTTTAATGAAGACTCAGTGTGATCACTAGGTTGCATAGTGTGGTTAATAAAGTGGCAGCTGCCTGCCAGACAGCATTCAGTTATCTGTTTGCCAAATTAATCCTGTTCTAATGTCGTAATTATGGACTGTCAACAGGTGCCAAACTTCAAATGCTGAATTTTTAATCTTCCAAACCAAGATTGAAGCAAATACTGGTATGCAAACAGATGTGCAAGAACAAAGGGTCCTATTGAGCGCTGGGTTGTGGAAGTATAAAGCAAAATGAAAAAAATGCAAAAAGGCCTAGTACCACTTTCTCTGGATCAAAATGAAACAAATTTGAAAGAATTGAGAAAAAACAAACGTACGATGAAACTGCAATATTTCTGCAGTTATTTCGAGCTGTAACTAAACTCTCTGCAGCAGGTACATTTCTGTGTTTCAAAACCCACAGCCCCAAATTTATAGCTTGGTTTTTGGACACTCTGCCCCTAACAAACAGTATTTCCTTATAAAGCTGGTAAAGACTACTACTACTACAGTCACATCCGCTTAATTCCCTAATGCTTAATCAGTTGAATTCAACTAAGCTGAAATATCTCTAACATAACTAACAGTTAAAAGCTGAAAAGCTCAGTGAAGCTGAAGCAAAATGTGAACACTAAGCCTGAAAAACAAGTAAAATACAGAATGAACAAATGTACTATTACCTATTTACCGCAATAAATGGCAATCAGTGGGAAGCCTGTCATTTAAAATCATCCACAATCTTTTTCGGATTGACTGAATTATGATCAATATAAATTCAAAGACCGCTACTTCGAAACAGCTAAAGCTGAAAGGATATCATCAGCATCATCATCAGCCACAATGAGGACACAATGAGGCAGTGAACATTACACTTGGCAGCTATTTCTTTTAAAATGAAACATGAAGTAACAGTTAAGTGCATATAAAAGTGAAATGTTACTACCAGATGTTTAATGTGGTAATAAAATGCCACCCATTGTCAATGTGTCGTTATTTCTCCCATATATTTGTAACATGTGGTAAATGTGATCCTCCCTATTTAGGCTGGGAAACCACATCAGTTGCCATATGCATTGCAAGCCGGATGAAATTACTTTTTAAGTCATTGCTGTGCCATGCTCCAAACTCAGCGGCACAGATTATGATCCAATCATCACTAATCAAATCACTTCATAGCTTTAGCACCCGTGGATCCAGGCATCCAGTAATCCACTGAAACCTGGCGAACCGCCCAATGTGCACTGACGTTAGGCATTAGTGCTGCCTGATCTCACTGCATGCAGTTGTTATTTCACTGCCAGGGGCTGTACAAATCAACCAGTGTACTAAACTGCTGAGGAGTGTGGCTTGTCAAAACCAGCACATGGTGTTGCAATATTGTAAACTCCTTTGCACGCCCCACCCAACCTCTGAAGGTCAGGGCTGCTTCCACAGGGGGATAACATGCCAAAGAAATTAATTTCTTCCCCCTGTCAATCTTTGCCATCGTTGCTTCCCATGACAGAAAAAAAGGGGGCTGGGGATTTTTAATTCTTGCCCCCTATGAACACCACACCCACCCTCAGCGTCTTTATACCCCACAATCTATCCCACACAATCCATCCCCCACCCCGCCTTTCATATCACAGCAGTGAAATGAATTTGGCACTGAGGGGTTAATAAAGATTACCGTTGGAGTTATCTTATGCATTACATTTAGACACAGCTGAGATCAAAAGGAACCAGTTGTGAGTCAGGCTAAATTGAGAGAAAATTCCTGTGGGAGGGTATCAGTGAATGAAATGGCATCAAAACAGCCATCAAAGATCTGCACAGTATGCTGCCACATGTTCGGTTTACGTTTGACAGACTTTCATGTTATTGATTGACAGATCGCTTGACAGGGCTCCATTTGAGCCTATATCTATATATATGATGTCATGCGATACTTGGACTATATAAATTATTGTGCTGTATGTGTTTCTGCTTGCTTATCGTGTTTGGTGATCACTGCAGTTATATGTCTCTTTAAAGCAATACCCGGTAAAACAACGTGGAACTGAAAAACCTGCTCGGCCTGTAGATTCTCAATGCTGAAAATACCCAAATTCAAAAGGCTTCCTTACAAATCTTCTGCTGATTAAAAATTCTGTTATCAGTACGACTGACTAGCACCCTGCTAATCTGGCAACAAGCTGCAAAGACTGATAGGTTTTTGTACACGATAACACAATGACTGACTGCACTATAAGTCTTTACTCAGAAAGTATATAAAGTCAAGTAAGAAAGAAAGTTTTCAACGGACTCTGAAGAATGTGCAGTCTCGTGAAAAACTGCCTTGTGGAATCACCTTTACCTGCAATAACTTGAAGGTCTTGATTCTCTTCTGTTTTTAAGCCATTCTGTTGAAGATTTGCAGGTGTTGTAGTAGTAATCATTGTCCTGTTGCATGACCCAGTTTGGGCCAAGCATTAGCTGTCAGACAGAGGACCTCACTCTAGAATACTCTGGTATACAGAGGAGTTTGTAGCTGACTCAATGACTGCAGTCTGTGTCCAGATCCCGCGGCTGCAAAACAATACCTTTCTTTTGAGTAAAATGGTCCCGATCAAAGAGTCCTTACTGTTTTTCTTTTTATGTGTGTGCGTGTTTCTGCAACAGGAAGTGGAGCTATGCAGGCAGAACAGCCAAGAAAAGCTGGGCCTGACACTGTGCTACAGGACTGATGATGAGGAGGACACTGGGATCTATGTGAGCCAGGTGGGGACAGAAACAACACTTCTCATAGAAAACTGTCCTGCAGTGAAGCCCTTAAAAATAAAAAATGATTAAATTCAATAAGAGACAAAGCTGCCTGATCACGTAATAAACCGGGGCCCCATGATCAGCTTTGTTTGGAGTGATAAAAAGTCAAAGAAAGGATGAAATCACAGAAGAATTCTTGTTTTTACATACGAAAGCAGAGCACATGTTTGCTAGTCAAATATAAACTCAGAATAAGACATGCATGAACAAAAAAGGAAGTCAGCTTTGAAATGTGATTCCCTTCCTGACTTTCTCATTCCCTCCTCTTAAACAAGTTTGAATTGAAGGTTTTAATAAGCTCTGAGCGACAACCCCCAACACACAATATATTAAATGGCACATTTAGTGGAATCCACCATCTGAATGCCAAACGCACAAATGAAAGAAGAAATGCATTACGGATGTTCTTTTTTTTTATTCAAATGATTTGCGCTGCTTCCTGTTGAAAAAAAAACCTTAAATAACACAAAATGAAAACAAATTATTACATTTTTCCATGACAGAGCTGAATGAATGATAGAATTATAGGGGCTGCGAAACGAATTCAATAATGTTCAATGTTTAGTTTGACTGCAGGTGCAATTTCAATCCCATTATGAACACAAAAGGCAAGGCTGGGAAAAGTAAGAGCTACAGTGAGGATTAGCTCAGCAACATAAGGAGATAAATGGCAGAAACACAAAGACATGCAGTGTGGTTAGCTCATTTTCAGTCTTTTCAGAAATAATTTCATACACACTGTAACTCTGCGAGATGTCACGTATTCCTCCGGTTTTTCACCTGTTAGTTTTCGAAAAGCATGAAAAGGAGAAAAAAAGGGAAAGAAAAAAAGCGCAGGCACCTGCTGAACCTCGGCAGATTGTGACGGCTCCAACCGGCATAACAGATCTATTTTTATACATTTGATAGAAGGATAGAAATGCTAATTCCCAGTATTATAATGCATGCGGTATTGGTGTAACTTCCAGAAAGGCATGCTTTTTTTTCTTCAACCCCACTCCACCAAGTTTCGCTTTTTCTGCATATCGCTAAATCTCTTGATCTTCAATGCAAGAACAACAAAGTTTATGAAGTAGTTGTTGAGGGCTTTGGGTGGTGCCGTAGCTTATATGCATATCCACTGAGATGCATTTTGAAAAATATGCACTGCTGCTTCATTCTGCTAAACACAACGATGTTTATGCCACAAACACATGTTTTTAGTTTCTTCTTTCCCTTCTTTCTCTCATTGCTTTTATTCACTGCTTCGTATGTATCTCCATTTCCTTTACATGACACAAGTACCTGAGAAAATCAACCTGCATCATATCAAAAATAGGAGGCAAGAAAAATGAGTGTCATTTCTATATCAAAAAACAGACTTTTCTCCAAACATGACATAAAAGAGCAGCGGTGCAAGTGTGGTGCATCGCTGCTGTCTTTTCGAGATACAGAGCTGCGTGGTGATTGGCTGTCAGCATTGATTTTCAACTTCTTTTGTGCAGGTTGAGCCGAACAGCATAGCGGCAAAAGACGGGCGCATAAAGGAAGGAGATCGTATTCTGCAGGTGGGTATTTTCATGTCAGTGCCCGAAGTACATGAACAGCAGGTTATGTTATGAACTGACTCTGTGTCTGTGCGCAAGTATTCTTCACAGTCACATCACTGGCAGCATGTGATCTTGTACAACTGAACAAGACAAAAAAAAATAAAAGAAAACAGCAATACTCTGTTTTTCTATGTTTAATCTGGACGTCCGCCAGCTTGTTTTCGAGGCGGTCCTTTTTAGAGAATATCCAAGCGGCTGGTGTCTCCAGTCTTGGAAAGCTTATGTATTTTTAATCACCTCGTTTTACCAGGGAAATTAAAGTCCTTAGCTGCAGTTACACCAGGCATTACATCAATTCTAGGATCGCTGTCTTTCTCTGGCAATTTCTCACTGTTCCTCGTTATGCAGAAACAGCCATGGGGTCACAGTGCGTACAGTGTAAAGATGGCACAATTAGCTGTGTATAGACGAGACGGGCTGTCAGCACTTTATTTATTAACGGTGAGAAATGTCAGTATTTTCAGTAAATTGTTGTGAGGCCTAAGGGGTTTTAAACAACAAAACATGTGCAGTTCTTTACCTTCAATTCAATGTTATATATATAGCGCCACATCACAACATCAGACTGAGTTAAGGTACTTTATATTGACTGCACAAAATAAAAATAAAAAGCTGAGAAAACCCTACAATCATGTGACCTTCTATGACCAAGTGATTTGGCGGCAGTGGGAAAGAAAAACTTTTTTAACAAGAAGAAAACTCCAGCAGAACCAGGCTCAGGGAGGTGTGGCCATCTGCCACGACCAATTGGGAATGATCAGATGAAAACAGGACAAGACAAGACATGCTATGGAAGAGAGCCAGATATGAATAATAACTAATTACTATTTGATATTACATTTAAATGTCTTAAATAATTTTCCTACTGGTATGCAGGATAAACAGTGAAAGGGCTTGCAGGTGTGTGTGACCAAGGTCCCTCGTTGGGTCTTACGCTGAGCTGCTTGATGGATTTTATGTTTTTATTTTTTGATCTACAGCCTGTTATTTTGCATTTTCTTATATTCATACACATGTTCAGATAAAATATGAATTAATATGTCAGTGCATATCAGTAAGTGCATGTATTTCTACATTTATTTAAATACCCTCATAGTACTCATGCAACTAATTCACTGTAAATGTAAATGCTTTCTGCTTCATTGGCTTGCACCAATATGTTGCTGGGCTGTTTAAGCCTCTAGAGACGCACAGTCTGTGAGGTGTGCTGCTGGCTTATAGAACTGTTTGCCTCTGGCCTTTAAGTTCTTTAGAAGACAATTAAAAAATGAGGCTTCAAAGCAATCACTTATCTTTAGATTTTACTGTGTCTCAGGAACTCACAGTGATTCAGAGGGATAAAAACTCAAGAGTTCTCAAAGCATCTATCTTAAACACTTAACGCAGACTTAATATTATTTTTTTAGCATGTTACAGAACTGATCTCTTTCTGACGCAAAATCAGATCATTTCAATCTAACAATCACAACTTTGTTGTTTTTTAATATGTCTTTACCTGCACCTTTTTCTCCCTCCCAACATCCCATCCTCTGCTTCTTTTAAGCGTGTCTCAGTATAATCCTTCACATTTCGGTTTCTGTTGTTGTCTCCCCCAAAACACCAACACGTTTTTTGTATGAATTTCCTTTGATTTTTGTTTTTAATTCCATGTTTTACCTTCTATTATTGTTGTTTCTTCTATTTCTTGTTTCTTTATTTCGTTCTTTGTGTTTTGTGAGCTTTTACAGTATTTTCTATTTGCTACTGTTTTCACAAGTTGCAATTGCATTTGACCTCTCTGGGCCCCCGTACTTCTGGACTTTTATTGGGACAGTATCTCACCGCAACCTTACGACATACCTTGCCTCTATCACTTTACCAAACTCTCTGATGGCAGTTTTTGCCTTTTCTTTGGCAGTGGCTTAAACAGTCCTAAAGAGTGGTTGTGGTTTGCACCACAAAACAAAGTGACCCACACTGTTCCTTTTTTTTTTATAACAAGTGGAAAATGACAGGTGGATCGTGTTACAGCCAGCAAGTGCAGTGTTAGATCCCACCACAGCAGCCTGGATCTCATTTTTCTGGTGGACACCCTGAATGTGTAGCCTATGACATTCACACAAAGGAGTTATTTATTCATATTGCATAAATCAGATAAGTCGTCTTATTATTGATGACCTCGGTAAGCAACATCTCAACTTGCTTCTAGTCTGAACAACAATATACCAACATTACTCCTCCTCCATATTTATTGCATTCAGCACTCCATTCTCTCTACACTGTTTCTGTTTCCCGGTACTATGAATGATTGTGGGGAGCAAGGCCTGCTGTACTCCTGGCCCTATTATCTTCTTCTGACAGGCCCATTACTCTAGTGAGGAAAAGATGAACGCCACCTGTCAAAGAACAGTTAATTGTATGTCTGGATGGAGAGTAGACTCTTGTGAGGTCGGACTATGCACTCTCGAGTGAGTCTCTTTGCTATGAGTGCAACAGCGAAGACGTGGAGAGTGCCAAGAAAGAAATGTATTAAAAAAAGAGAGGAGGAATGGAGGAAGAAAAGGGTATAAAGGGGGATAAAGATCAAAAGACAGTGTGGTCAAGGTGGCTTGCTAAAACATTTGAATTCATTTTATTTGTGGTAGGTATATGGAGAAAAAGCATTTAATTTCTTTTGTAAGATATGCAGACTGTTGTGTATCAGTTCTTTCTCACTGACAGAACCATCTATTCTCATCTTGATGTACAGATAAATGGCTGTGAAGTACAAGACAGAGAGAAGGCTGTTGCCCTGTTGTCAAGTGAAGAAGCAAGGAGCATCACACTACTGGTGACAAGGCCAGAAATCCAGGTAAACACACATACACACCTACGCAGCCTTCCTGCCCTATCTTGACAGCCTGTGTCATGTCAAATAAAAGCACTTGCCTCCCGTTCCATTCCTGTCAGTGTGATTGGAGTTCCTGCTGACACACAAACACTTTCATTCAAAGCCAAAGAGAAAGAGGGAGGTTTCTGACAAGATGTTGTGATTTCAGTTAGATGAGGAGGCTGGATGGCTGGACGATGAGCAACAGGAGCTCATGGAGGAGATCCTCGAGGAGAGGAGGAAGCAGAAGGAACATGGCTTTGACAGGGGAGATGAGGTAAGATGGTACGCTAAGTGAAGCAACCAACAGACAAAGTGTCCATTAAAAGTACAGTGGTGAAGAGAGACTGTTTTGGCGTTGTTCTAGGCTAAGGAGGGGAGGAGGCGCGAAGGCCCCAAGACAGACCCAGGAAATGCTGGAGTGATTAGATGTCTGGGCTGTGTTGTGTGTCTATTTCGGTGATTTTATATTGGGGTCAAAACGAACCAGACAAACAAACACAAAAACCCCCCCACAAAAAATGTTTACTGAAAAATATCAAAAACTAAGAAATATGGGTGGTAAATAAGCTATTAAGTAATTATACAGATTGTACTTGAAAAAGCAGCAAGTTGTATAAAGTATTAATAAAATATTTTTTTAGAAAATATGCAAATTAATTGTAATTTTGAACAAATAATAATAATGTTTTTTTCTCTATATTAATTACATAACTAATTATGCTTTGAGATGAAATATGTTTTGCTATCATCATCATTATTAATATTATTATTATTTTGCTTCTCACTGTAAATTAATGTATGTTACATATTTAGGTAGATGAGGGTTAAGCTAAGGTTTTTTAGCATGAGAACCTGTTTGACCGAGAAAGTGAGGTCTGGACGTTCTTGACTAGTTATTTTCACCACCTGCTGTACTTGACTGACCCTCAACATGTACTTTGGAAAACAATTCAGACATTGCCTTTGCTGCTGTGCCGATATTATCCTAAAACAGCAATTTAGGTATCTGCAGGCTTTTAAATCCTTATGCACCACCTAGCTTAACTTCATGTAGTTCATTGAAACCTTGATGGTGTTAGTTTTTTTTAATCTTTGTTTATGTCCAAAGATAAAGCAGCCAAGTACATGTTTATCGTGGTAGTTACGTTCTGAAAATAACCCATGATAGGTGAAATCAGCGAAGTAGCCAACTTTATTTTTTACAATTATTACAGATGTTTTAAGGCTGTAAAACCCCTCACTACACAGTTTATACACTTTTCTCAGACAGGCATGAACATTTTCACACATTTCTCTCGTTTAAACACTCTCAAAGTTCAAACCTTTGTAGAAAAATAAGTCCAGTATTGTAGAAACCAAAAGCACCCGCGGTTGCCTTTGACGGTGCAAAACGTTTTGTCGACAGTGTTGTGTTTGTTGGGGAGAAAACTTACAAACACAGTACAACACTTCAGAGTCACACTGCTAGCGATCGAAGATTTATTTAATTTGACAAGCTAAACACATTCTGTACTGTACAGGAGACACGGCACGAGATTGATTGACAATGGTCTATTGCCAATCAGGACGCAGAACACAATGCGCTGTAAGGAAACAAACAAAAAAATAAAAGCATGCAAAACTGCACCAAAAAAATCTGCGAAACAGCAAGGCCGCGAAAAGTCAACCACGTTATAGTGACGGACCACCGTAAATCATTGACAACAAAGAATTTATGGTCTTACAAATGATTGAAACATTCATAAACTAATACAACTGTTTCTCTTTTAATACTCCAGAATCAAGCTGAAGAAGGGATGACAACAGACACAGCTACATGTTCTTCCAACAATCAAGACAGTGGGTTTGGACGCAGTACGGACAGTCCGGAGCACCAACCACTGCTGGCTAAACTCCAAAGAAGGAGCCCAGCTCATTGCCTAAGGGAGCGGTGGCGGGCAGAGCATCCCCACACCAAGCGAGGAGCTGTTGTCCCACGGGAAAACCAGAGCACGAGAACACTGTCCACAGGCCAAGGCCACGAAGGGGTAGGGAGTGTTCGCAATAGTGGAGGTGGGATCTTAGGTTTGGAGAATCGCTTCCAGCAACTCTTGGAGCTCAAGTGTCAGATCCGAAACGGGGGTGAGTGTGGGGTGTACTCAATTCGACACAGTATAGAGTGTAGCCTTACTGAACAAGGGGGAGAGGATGCCGATTGCGTAGATGACATAGGGGGAGGGGTGGAGCAGGAGTTGAGGATGCTAAACGAGGAACTGCGCAGCATTGAGCTCGAATGCCAGAGCATTATGCAGGCCCATCAGCTTCGCCAGTCCCATCAGCAGGAGCACTCACAGCCGTCGCCCTGTTCACCAGGAAGGAGCACCAAAGATGGACACAAGCGGCACAGCAGGCTGGCTGACATTCACGAACACCCAGAGAGGTTGGAAGCCGATAAGATGCGCGAGAAGGATAGCTCCAGTGCCTACAACACAGCAGAAAGTGCACGCTCAACACCACTGGGTATGGAGAGATCTCCTGACCACTCTCTGCAGAGACACATCAGCATTACCAACCAGAAAAACCTCAGACTGGCTTCTTCAACACCCTCAAGCCCTATTCCTATCCCCAAGCCCCAGGGCACATCTAGTCGTAGCAGACAAGCAGATCCAGGTCCTGTAATCTCAAGCAGCCCTGATCAGAGCAACCCTTCCAGGTCTGAGTCGGACCCTGCTCTGCCTGCAGATGATGAGAGGTGTGAGAAGAAAGGGAGGACCAGAGAGTCAAGGAGAGGGCTTCCTTACGCTTCTTCATATCACACGACCCCTTATCATGGCCAGGGAGGATCTAAGCAACTTCAGGTATAATGCATGTGAACCTGATGCTGCTGTGGCTTTGAGTAAAGCGCATATGAAGAACACCTCGTTGTTAACCCTGTTTTCTTTGTTGCAGAGCTACATGCAACTGCTACAGCAGCATTCATCCGTGGAGTATTCGCAGAGCCAGCTGAGTCTCCTCAGTGTCTGCCGAGATCCCGTGCACCGTAACGGACGCCCTGGGGAACCACGACTAGAGTGGAAGGTCAAAGTTCGAGCTGACGGGACGCGATACGTTGCCCGGAGGCCTGCTCGTGATCGCATACTGAGGGAGAGGGCGCTAAGGATCAGAGAGGAGAGGAGTGGAGGCATGACCACAGATGATGACGCCATGAGTGAGATGAAGATGGGCCGCTACTGGAGCAAAGAGGAGAGGAAGCAGCACCTGGCACGTGCCAGGGAGCAAAGAAAGAGGAGGGAGTTTATGCAAAAGAGCCGCCTGGAGTGTTTAAAGGAGGGACCACTGAGTGGAGCTGAAGGCAGGAAGGAGATCAATATCTTGGAGCTCAGTCACAAAAAGATGATGAAGAAACGAAATAAAAAGATCCTGGATAACTGGATGACTATTCAGGAGCTGATGAGCCATGGGGCCAGAGTCCCAGAGGGCTCCAAAGTCCATAATGCCTTTCTTTCTGTCACAACTGTGTAATAAAAGATATTAAGTCAGGTAGACAGCAATCGAGGAACTACTGCTTGTTTTTTCTTCTTTTTTTTAAGTGTACATTTCTGAGATTAAATCAAATACGTTAACGCCGAAGACGTCTGTAGCATTCCCAAAGCAACTCTGGAACTAACACTTTAAGAATGTTTGAATAGTTCAACAATCAATTGCAAGACCTCGGCCATAAAAACTGTTTTTTACGCTGGCATTTTGGTAATGCTCCCCGCTTCTGGTAGCGCGTTGGTTCAAACAGATTCACGTAACAGACTGAGGGACCAACACATTAACCTTGTGTATACCATGTACTGTGTCTCCATTACTCTCGTTTCTTTTGTGTCATTGCACATGAAGCGACTTCACTTGCCTCGATCGAGGTGTTTGGCTGTTTTTTTTATAATGGGGGAAATACGATATTTTTCACACAGCTTTTTGTAAAGAAATTTTTACACTGAATGTCAAAGTACTGTAAGCATTTTATTCTAATTTCTTATTTATGTTTATTACCACCAAATCGTCGATGTCAGAAGTGACACTAATTGATTGTATTGTAGCCCGCAGTGAGAGAGACCTCATTACATTGCTAAAGGACTACGACTCCACATCTAAAACCACTGCTTTTATTGTGTTGATAAAGTCACTTGAGTCAGACTTGTCTGATAAGCAGCACTGAATTTAAGGCACTGAAAGACTCAATTTTGCCATCTCAAAAGCTCATTTTGTTCATGAGCTGGGAGGGCTTTTTTGATACAGCTTTACCTCAACTTACAGAACAAACTGACCTGTCAAGTATTTGAATTTTGGGGCAAAAGGAATGGCTGACCTTCAACCCTCCCTTTGAAACATAATCGCGTGAATTGTGTTAAACATGTTAAACAGACTCTTATTTATATTGTTTACTGTCGTTTGTATTTATTGTAAATTCCTTTTTATAGTCTGTCTAAAATGTTTCGGTGCAGCTAGCCTTGAAAAGGCAACACTTTTCAAGGTGCTGTCAATGAAAATGTATAATATTTGCAGCCTTTCAACTCAGTCTGCTGTTTTCACTGTAAAGTTAATTGACGAGGCCTTGAGTTCAGTATTTGTTGATGGTGATATTTGTAATAAAAGAACAATAAGAAAAAAAATCTGTAGAAAGATATTTTTTCAGTGAGTAATCACCTCCTGTTCAACTGCATATCTACCCAAATATCTAGTAAGCCAGTCACATTCTTACTTATCCTGCAATAGGGTTAATCTGCTGGAGACTTCCCATGATGAATTGAGCATTTCTTTTTCACTCATCATTAGCACTCATTAAAAACTCACTCTCACTACTATATATTGCTATTTGTCCTATTCTCTTGTCCTGCTCTCTTCTCTTTCCCCTCACATCCACCTGGTGGTGGATGACTGCCACTCCCTGAGCCTGCTTCTGCCAGAGGTTTCTTCTTGTTTAAAGTTATTCTTTCCCACTGTTGCTTGCTTACAGCGGGTTTTCTGATCATTGAGATTCTTCCTAATACCACGTGCTACTCCTGTCAGCTAAGAAAAGTAAACTGAGGCTACAATTTATACAGATTAATTCAGATAGTAGGACGAGAATGTGAAATAAACATGAAAGCATGGATGCATCTTGCCTTGTATTTACAGCTCACAGTGGTGGTGTAATGGAAATATGATCTCGGCACTTTTAAATCCCTTTCGTACTTACTGAATATTGTTTAACTGTCACACCCAACCTGAGTGTTTTTGCTGACCATATCGATCCCTTTATGACCATATTCTGATGGTTGTTTCCAGCAGGATAACACATCACGTCAGCTCAAATTGTCTCAAACTGGTGTCTTGTCCATGTCATTGAGTTCCTTTAGGATGTGGTGGAATACGTTGATTCATATCATGGATCTGCAGCCAGCAAATATCTCGCAAGTGTGTTATGCTGCTGTGAATTAAGGAGTTCTGAAGGTAAACGTTTTCTGGTGAGTGTATACTGGAGCAAATTTGCATTCAGTAAATTATTTCACACAGCCTTTAAAGCTGTTTTTCTAACATAATTGTTGATAATGAAACATGACTATAGCTCTGGGGATCCCAGTTGTTCTACATTCAGATAGTAAACACTATCTGACAGGTAATAAGCACTTTTTCAGTCGGAATATATCCTTACATATTCTTACACTAAACCTATTCAGTGGCATGCTCAAGAGTGGCCCTATGAAACATAAATATTAGTTCCTAAAATCAGAATACTTGACACAATTCATATCAATCATAGGGTGTTTCTACTATGCATATCTCTCCTACGTGTCAAAGAACCCCGAACACAATTTTTAGTGATTCGCTTTGAATGTCTTCTTCAAACAAACCATGCATTATGCATGCCGAGGACAGAAGTTTACATGTTTGGATTTGAGAGAGATTCTTATAAAAGTGTACTCTTTGCAGACTGCATTGTCTCCTGCAGAGAGACAACACATTTGATGTGCGCGGATGTGCATCAGGAAGCATGAGAGGAGGCGGGCGTGCTGTTTATCTGAGACTCATAATAAAGGAATGCGCTGTAGCTGGTGGAAAGTGAAGCGACTGATCGATACTGTGCAATCGGCTACACGCTCAAATCTTTGTGAAAGATCATAAAGAAATGATTGCTCAGTGAATTCATACAAGGTGAATAAATGCAGCACATGGAAAAACACCACACCTGCCTCAAGGCTTTACCAAGACTCATGATCTCCATATTCACAGGAATTCATAAAGCATTTTGATTATTTTTTTTTCCTTTGGTGTCTTCATTGCATGCATAGTAATTTAGCCTGTCGCTACAGTTTACAGTATTCATGTATTCATACCAGGATGACTGACTCACATTGTGGGGGGTGGGATATTGGTGCAAGGGATGGGTGTGTGTGTGATGGGGGTGCATGTCCATTTAGTGATAGGAGGCATCAAAGCTAAACTATACTCCCATTTCAAAGCATTAAAGAGACACCGGTGAAGTCTCCTCATTCCCTGTCAGTCTACTGTGTGTGTCCACAGCCCACTGAACTGAGGAATTAATGAGAGACATCCGAGTGACATCCCCATCACCAGGGCCTTTATGCATAACATTAAATCAGGTAAACACTGCACCTACTTTTCTCACAGCTCCCCATCTCCTCATATAATATCCAGCCAGTTTTATCTGTGTGACAGAAGTGGCACAGGAACTGAGGAATAATTCCCTGCAGTCAGCCTAGTATTATAAATGATTAATCCCAGTGTGCAAAGCAAAGATAATTGAATGTATTTGAATGTTGATCTATTACACACCAGTGGTGTTTGGTGGGCTAGGCATGAACAGGCTTGGATTTCCATACGTGTATGAAGCACAATAGCATGACCAAAAATACATAGCTTAATACTAAGCCTTGAAACTAAAGTTGCACACAAGCTTCAGGCTCTAGAGATAAGAGAATGACAAGCTTTGCCTTTTCTTCAGTGTTTCGTAAATAAGCTGTTATCACAGAAAATCCCCTCTTCAGAAGTAAACACGTCTAAAGTTTGAAGACTTTATTTTAAATGCACAGGCATGCAGACACTGAGGAAAGCTGGATGAATCAGATTCAGGTCACTGCTGATCAATATCTGGCTGTCCAACACAATCGGCACAAAGTCAGATCATATACAGATTCGGATAATGAGGGTAAATCTCACATTCAGCCCATAACACTTGAGCATATCTCCAAGAATTTCAACTTATGCCTTAAACAACTTTCTTGCTACAATTAGATTTGAATGTCAGCACTGCTTTAATACCAGTCCAAATATACAGACAAACATAACCCAAGTATTTCATTTATTATTATCCAAATTATTCAATTATCCATTTGTCCAATCTTAACTGGCCCTATGCAGAAACTCAAGCACAATGAGAAACACAGTCACTGACATATACCAGTATGGAAAGGGTTACAAAGCCATTTCTAGGATTTTAGGACTCCAGTGAGCCACGCTGAGAGCCATTATCCACAAATGGAGAAAACGTGGAACAGTGGTGAACCTTCCTAGTAGTGGCCAAAATTACTCCAAGAGTGCATCAACAACTCATCCAGGAGGTCAAGAAAAGAACCCAGAATAACATCTAAGGAACTGCAGGCCTCACTTACCTCAGTTAAGGTCAGAGTTCATGATTCAACAATAAGAAAGAGACTGGGCAAAAATTGCATCCATGGGAAAAGACACAGAAAATTGCAAAAGAAACATTTTGATGATCTCCAAGACTTTTGGGGAAATATTCTGTGCACTGACTGAAGATAAAAGTTGGACTTTTTTGGAAGGTTTGAGTCCTGCTATATCAGCATTTCATAAAAAGAACATCACACAAAAAGTAGTGTGATGGTTTGGGCCTGCTTCTTCTCTTAATTCTTCTCTTAAAGTTCTCTTAATTCATGGATCGATGAATTCTGCTCTCTACCAGAAACATCGGAGCATCAGTTCGTGCCCCGAAGCTTGAAGTCCCTTATGCAGCAGGACAATCCGAAACACACCAGCAAGTACACATCTGAACCGAATGGCTCAAAAAAGAACACAATTTTGGAGTGGCCTAGTCCAAATTCAGACTGAAGTCTGATTGAGATGCTTTGGCATAACCTTAAACTGACATAGCTGAAAACCCTGTCGTTATTTTCAACATATTTTTTCTATCGCCAGCTTTCTGAGCATGAAGATCATTAAATACACCTTAGTTTAAACAGCAAAACTGCACTGATTAAATGCCTATGACAGAGTAACAGAATAACCAGGATCTTTTGTGTATTCTGCCAGTTCACAGTAAAAAGCTTCAACAACAAAGTTTTGGGTAACTTTCAAGGGGTCATATCACCATGTGGGTGCCTGGTCAGAACAGGTTATGGCATAAAAACCAACCAAGACAGTGTCAGAATAGTTTTCTCTCTCTAGCCTTTACTTTAATGTATTTGACCTATTTTTTGTTAATCTGTTAATTTCTTAATTAACAGATGTAATATGATATTCATTAATTGTCAATAATTCAAATAGAAACATGTACATAAAAGGGTTTAAACAAAAGGTTTCATCTATTGTTTTGCGTGCTTAAATGTGGGCTTCACTGTCCAAAGGTGCTATAGGAAAACCTGAGTATTGTTGGTTCGAGACACTGCGGTAGCAGTAATAAGTTACGCCCTGAACACAAACACACCCACATGTATTTCATCCTGGTTCGTCTTCCTTCATTCTTCTCATCTGTCTCATTCAAATTCCAGCGGGTGAAGTGAGCAGAGTGGGCCTGCTGCTGCAGCGTAGCTCATGAAAAAGCGCGGCATCCTGCCTCTCTTTAATCTAACGATGCCTTTGAAGGAGCAGCGAGTGAGAGAAACTAGAACAAAGTCAGGTGTTCTTTGCTGTGATGCTGGTTTAGACACTGTGACAGGGGATGGGTAGCACATTATGCATGTGTTTGGATGCTCACTGTGTGTGGGTCCTTGTGTGTGATTATAGTGTACAAATAACAGGAATAAAACAGAAAATTCTCAGTTGATGCTCTATTATAATAAAGAAAAAGATTATCTTGGGAGTGAAAGCATACTTCAAGACAGAACGTTAACCAGATATCATGCACAAAATAAAATAATCAAAAAAGTTATAAAAAATAAACATTTTTGTGAGTTGTTGTTGTATACTCTCTAAATTAATGTACTGTTTTTAAAATCAAGCAATTTTTACAGATGTTATTTTTTCATATTTTGAATCACTTATTGAATGATATCATTTACCATTCACTGAGATGCCCATAAGCTTTCTTTAAAAAAGTGGATAATGTACTGGCAGAAAATTACTAGGTCATTTTCTTTTCTTTTTTTTACACATTTACAGTGTTCATAATGTGTTTTTCTTTCGTATTTACATATACGCATATTGGGGGCACTTGCCTAATCTTTAATCCTAATACTAGTAAACTGAAAGAGCTGGAGATTGAACCAATGACCTTCCTATTAGTAGTGATCCACTCTATTCCTGAGCAGGAAACAGGTGCATAAGGTGGATGTCAGAGAGAAGTCGGGGAACAATGGGAAAATGTGGGTGATAAAGAACGAAGCAAACAGTCACGCTACTCTGTTTTTGCAATTGCTAGCACAACTAGTACCTTTAATAATATCTATATACTACCACTAATAAAAACATCTATTAGAAATGTGAACTTAAATAATTCTGGGGCTTTTTTTTACTGTGAATTGTCTCTACTTTCATTCATTGTCATGGATAATAAGCTGTAGCTTTTTGCTGTTCCCTGATAAGAGAGTGTTAGGAGAAGAGATAATAATACATCCATAGCAAAAGTTGTAATTATCACTACAACAATAATAGGACAGTTGGACACATGTGTTTCATTTATACATGCTGTTTCAAGTAATTAAGGTGTTTGTAGCTGAAAGGTTGATTAACTGTGCTGCTGTGTGGTAATTTCAGCAGTTAGCACCCAGTTGTTCCAGTGAAATCGCTACAGGGCAAACAGTACAAGACTGTAGTTTACGGTCACATTAATATCTCACTATATTAATATGCCAAGCACATAACAGAGAAAAACAATTAACAACGTGAACTCAGTTTAAATCTTTGCGCGGTGTTGTATGCGTGACCTACAGATGACGGTTTGATCAATCAGCTTTGTTTCTCATGCCAACAAAATCAAAAAAAGTCTACCATACATTATAACACGCGGCACAATTAAGAGTTGTGTCTTATCATGGAATAAATGACTGATTAGAGTGGGGTAATGACTGATAATTTTCCATTCATTAAACTTCTATTCATAGCCCCAATTATGCGCTATTGGCTCATTCAGACGTCTAATTAACAAATGGATCGTTTTCGCCGTCTTTTCCCCATGAAGAAGGACAGCTGACTGTATTCTTCTGTAACTTCTGTAACGAACACAAATCGCAATCATCAGAATCCTTTCAAATATTTACAGGCCCAGGTCTTGATGCTTTCCAGGTCTGCCTGATACTCAAACAGGAATCGGTGTGTTATTACTGAGGTGGATTTCAAGACATGGAAGCCTTCACATCTATATTAAATACAGTTCTCCAAGCCAACAAACACTCAGTAGTGAAGAATAAATTGAGATTTCTTTAATCCTGACACTACAAAGTTTTTGTATGAACTTCACTGCATTGTGGGATTGTTTGGAGAAAGCAGTTGTTTTTGCTGCATTCACTTTTTTGTACATTTTTAGGCTTGAATGCAGCATAAATAAAGTTCACTAGGTAGTAAAAAAAAACACTGAGATCAATACCAGACAGGCTTGTTTTTCTCACACAGTGTTAGACCTGTTCTTTTAAGTTGCCTTCCATTAGTATCAGTAGTACAACAGTATCCCAATGTACAGTTTCAGTTTGCTTTATTTTGTCACCGCAGTCTTTTAAAAGCCTCTACATTCAAAGACTTTGCAGCCACAGAACTGTTACCTTTGAAAGAAAACTCACACCCAGCTGGAAGACTCACAGGAAAAATGGCTCAACTTGTGCTTAATGAGTGGCATAAAATATTCAAAGGCCCAGCCCCAGTGCAGATTTAACACTTGTGGTAATTGGAACCGAAGGCAGGGTGGCAGGAAACAGAAAGTGTGTAACTTCTTTTCTGCGGGATGGTGGACAAAGAAGCAGATGATGCATAAATAAAAGCCTCACAGGGATTTCTTGGGTTTGCTAGGTGTGGCACAGCAGGTTTGTGTGTTTTGGAGAATGCTGCATTACACGATTCCCTTCTGGTTCATCATTCTCATAAAGCACTTCACGGAAAGAATCCCACGTTCTTCCTCTGAATCCCACCTGGGTTCATGCCATTCTCTATTTGGTGGTTGCACATTTCATATTCAAGTAATCTGCTGGAACTATGGGAAAAAAATCACTTAGCAACTCTTTCGAGAAACCCACATAAAAGCCCTGCTTCATATGAAGTAGACATAAAGGACAGATATGTTCCTCTTTAGGAGGAAAAGGCTATGATGGTGTAGCAGACTTTAATCCTGGAGTCTTGAGTCTCCTGTTTTAATCCATCCATCCACTTCTGCTTATTGAATTTAGTGGGGGGCTGGAGAATATCCCAATTGTCACTGGGCAAGAGGCAGATACTACTCTTATATGTTATTAGTAATTTATTTAATATATATGATTTCTTTCATTATCTAACACTATTACTGCATTCGGCTGTCATCCAACTCATAAGGTTTTGCACTACTACCTTTGTCCTGTGGTGAAAGATAAGAGTAGCCACAAACTTCCCTACAAAACTCCCCAAAGGCTGGCTCCAAGATGGGGCTTGGTACAAAGTTGCTGGCTGAATAGAGGATCACCTGAATTTCAGTTGTTATTACACAGGACTAGTTTACCAGAGGCAAGACAACATAGCTCCTGGGATCACACTCATGCAAACCTGTCAACAACAAAAAGGTGACAATTAATGGATTGGTCTAACCGAGAGCAGAGCCAGTTCACACTTGAGAGATTGTGCCTCTCGTGTGGCTTGGGAGAGAGCGATAGCAGCACTCTGTGACCCATATCCAGATATAGTAGGTAGAAAAAGGATTCATTGGCTTTTGCACAGGAGACTTTGTAATTTTGGACTGTTTGTTTATTTATTTGTAGTTTCAAATTGCCATTTGATTCAGTTTATTAAAACACTGTGATTTAGAAATGGCTTTCAAACTGAAATGAGATGTTTATACTTCCACGGCTACATAATGCTGTGTTAAGAAAACATTTCATATATTTTTCTGTGACCAGCCTCTCTGAGTGAGACATTAAAAAATATTGTACGCTCAAGACAAGCTGCTTTTTATCAAATCCTGACTCTTGGGCGAAACTGCAATCTGCATTTTACAGAGCGATTTGCTCCAAAAACATAAGCAAAACTATGAATACCTACCACCTAATTTCTTGTCTTTTTAGTTTTATTCAAATATCCTCATAATAGTGTAAACAAGTCTGTAATATGAGCATAATTATTTGAAACAGTCTCTTTCAAGGACTTCTCTGTCTCAGCAATGACAATGGCAGGTGGTTGCAGCTGGTTTCATAACCCAGCAATTCTAAATCCTGGTTTATCCTGAGAGACTAAGGTATTCTGTTTCAGTCTCTCCTGTGGGGTGAAGGCTTTGATTAGACAGTGATGTGCTCAGCTATTGATCTGCCTGACTGCTCCTTATCTTGCTCAGTTATTACTGGTTTACTGCAGGCATCTTGATGGGCTTAGTGGTTCAGAGTGCTGTGCTGGGAATACCAGCTCTGCTCCGCTTGGGGGGTTTAATGCTCCCTTGAGTAGAGAGAAGACAAGCATAAAAAGAAACACCTTTTTTACCAAAAACTTTTTAAATGGTGTAATAAGCTATACATAGAATTACTCTTGTGCTAATTAACGATACTAATTCACAAATCTCATCCTTTCATAATGTTGGAAACTGAACCATTATCTTTACACGAAGGTCAGAAATATTCAGCATCTTTGGGTCACTTGACCACAGCTATTCATATGTGAAGTGGGACTTTCTGTTTTGGACTGCCAGCTGATTTGATCCTTCACATTCCCTTTAATTATAATGGATATATGGTCTCTGTGCCTGCAGAGCTGGCTACTTAAAGTGTAGCTGCTTTATCCTGTGGAGCAACACTGCAACATGCTGAGCTTTACACAGAGCCAGCCAGCCAATTACATTGTCAACTGTGGTAAGGGACACAATTACTTCCACAAACATCAGACCAGTCATTGCTGTCAATCCAAGATCTTGGATGAGCTTCTGTAGCAACAGTTTTTTATGCTTTTAAACTTAAATACTTTACTCACTACATCGCAGATTTATCTGTACATTTATATCACAGGAAGTTCATTATACTGCAAGTTTTTGCAGCCTATATTTTTTTATTAGTAGTATTTAAATTTTTTTATATTTTAATTATTTTTGCAGTAAAATAAGCACTTTCGAGCCTAAAAAAATTAATAACAACAAAAATACACATGTAACACATTAATTAAAACATATATTATAAGTATATTAAATTGAAATAAAACTGACCTGTTGTTCGAAGGCATACAAATTGAACTCTTACTCTCCCGAACACAACATTGCTTATCCATCCAGCCTATCGATCAAGGGGATATTCGAGCATTCAAGGCACTTCATACATGAAACGCCCTGTTTTCAAATGATGACTTCAGGTATAGCAACAATTTCTTCATACTGTTTAATGATATATGACTCACTATATATGACATTCACTAATTATTACAGTATAAACTCACCTGATAGTTTTTTCCAGGTACACCATGCTAGTACTGGCTTGGACCCCCTTTTATGTTCAAAATTCTTTGTAACATAGATTCAACAAGGTGGTGAAAACATTCCTCAGAGGTTTTGGATATATTGCCATGATAGCATTATGTGCATGCAGCAGGTTTGTCAGCTGCACATCCATGATGTGAATGTTTTGTTTAACCACATCCCAAATGGGCTCTATTGGATTTAGATCTGTTGACTAAGGATGCCATCTGAGTGCAGTGAAACCATTGTCATGTTCAAGAATGGCTGGAAGCAGCCATCAGAAGACGGGTACACTATGGTCACAGAGGGATGGACATGGTCAGCCGCAAAATTCAGGTAGGCTGTGGCATTTAAATGATGCTCAGTTTGTACTAAGGGACCTTGTTGAAGTGTGCCAAAAATATTTCCCACAGCATTAAACCACTATTAGCCACAAAACCAACCAAGAAAAGTTTTTTCCAGCCGTCGGTTGTTCAATTTTGGAGAACCTGTGTAAATTATAGATTTTTGCTTCATAGCTGTCAGGAGTAGCACCTTATGTGATTTTCTGCTGATGTAGCACACTTACTTCAAGGTTTGAGATATTTTGTGTTCAGAGATGCTCTTCTGCAACAAGTGGCTATTTGTTGCTGTTGCCTTTCTATCAGCTCAAAGCATTTTAACCAGCCTTCTCTGACATCAAGTCCAGTTTTGACCAGAAAACTGCCACACGCTGGATATTTGTTTTTATTTTTCCTGTTTTCCTAGAGATAGTTGATCAGCAGTTTCTAAAATATTCAGATCAGTCTGTCTGGCACCAACAACCACGTTCAGAGTCACTTAACTCACCTTTCTTCCCCATTCTGATGTTTATTGTCTTGTCTTGACTGTGTCTATGGGCCTAAATACACTGAGTTGCTGCCGTGTGAGTCACTGACTACATATTTGCATTAACGAGCGGCAGTTACACCTAACGAACTGTGCAGTCAATGTATATATAAACAACCAAAGTCTAACATTGACCTATAGTTACATCACTCAGTGTTTCTAGTTATTTTACAATTTTGTGTAATAAGCAATGTAAGCCTCTTGGCTACCAACCTGCAATAAATAAGATGATTTAAATTGTAGAACAGTGTTAGCATTATGTTCTTGTGTTTTAATAGCTGGTTACATTTATCTAGCTGTTTTGCTAGGTTGTAGAGTTCATGGAAATAGTAAGAGAGCTGAAAAAGTTGGCAACTCATTTGTTAGAATGAAACTGGAGTGTATACCAAAAAGCTTTTGCAGGCTTAAACAATGAGATACCCAGATGTTCTACAAATTTGGCCTAATGGGAGGATGCCCATTAATGTCCTTCTCTGTCATGCCCAGTAATAACTGTTGTGTGCATTTCTTTTGATCCTTTCAGCTAAGTCTATTGACCATATGCATCACTGGATGAGCTACTGAAGTGTTTTTCCAAGTTACTTCATTCTGGACAAATAGCTCCCTGAACAGCCTTCGTGAAAATGGGGGTCCTAACCAAGTGTCATTAAACCTGACGAAAGTAAATTGATTTCCGTGGCAAGAGGATTTCCAATAGAACAAGAGCCTCCATGAGATTATCTCAAACACGAAGAGAACATGTTTTTCTTCTTCATCTTTTTCTTTTTTTTTTTTTGTTTGGGCAAAGGTGCACAGATGGTGCCCTCTTGTTCGACAGTCCCTGTGAAGCTGTGGAAAATGAACACAGGAAATGAGACAAGTCCCACTCAAAGTAATTGATCTAGGTTTATGAGAAACTTCCCTGTGATATTCTAGTTAAAGCACAGGGTGGGCGGGGGCTATGCTGATTTTTGGTTAAAGCCTGTTTTAAAGCTACATTATATGAGTCTCCATTGAACAGAGTGAATTTGCATAAAGGCAATAAAAAGCTGTTTAGTATGAGTTTGCTTTTTGCTTGATCAAATGGTATGTTTATACAAAAAAATATATTTTATGCTATCTTCATATGTCCTGTGATATTACAGTATCATACTGGGTATCAGAGATTTCCCATTCATTCATCCTGTGTGTGGGGGTGAAACTATATACTTTTGAGTACTATTAGTTTGTTTCTTTGTTTAAAGTTTTGAGTGGATTTATTGCCATGTCAGCTGGCACTATGGGCGTGGTTTCACTTTATTTACCATTTCACTCCTGAGGTGGTGTGCAAGGGAGGGTCAAGTAGGGCTCAGGCTCACATATAACTCTTTCTATCACTATTGCTTCACTAATTCCAATATAATGTTATCCACCATTCCCGTTTGCTTTAATAAAATCAGCATCCACAAAGGTTCAATTTAGCCTCGCAGTGACTTAATGGTGCTTCTTGCTGCTGTTAACCATGTTGCCTGGAATTAAAAATTACAGCCTAAACCATTAAAACCCCCAAATAAAATACAAGCAAAGACAGCAAATTCACTCAAGGTCAGACAGTGCAATTCACAGAGACACTGCAAAAAAATCCTATGATATTTCAGTCAATGAGTTAACCACAAAATCCTCTGATACGACAAAGTATGCTGGACTTCAATTTATCACTATCTGTCCAACTGTAAAGTTAGCTGAAACTGGGTCATGCAATAGGACAACAATTCCAAGCAAACCAGCAAATCTACAACAGAACTGCTGAGAAACACATGAATCAAAGTGTGCTGCAGACCCATTCAAAGGCCAGGCAACAATCTCACTCAAATGCTGTGGTGTTGGATTATGGAGCCCCGCAGGAGACATTGGAGAAAAAATTAAATAAAGCTGAAGTTTTGGCCGCATTCTTCGGAGGCTGCCAGCTCGAAGCCGACCGGGAGGTCGAGGCACGATGTGCCGGGAGTGCGGCATTCCCCCCGGCTGTAGTGGGCCTCGACCTCCCATTAGCTTCGAGATAGTGAGTAACAGACGTCTCCGAAAACGTCGGAGCACTTTTGCAAATATGTGATGTCCTGATAAACCGAGCAGATATTTGACGTTTACACAGCTACATTCACGCCTCAAAACATCTTAAAAGTTTATTTTGTGACCCAGAAAGAGTAATATTAAAACTAAGTAGCTGCCGCCATTGTTGGAAACGAATTGGCTGGGCTGCGCTATGAATTCTGGGATAGGTTGGGTTACAAAGCATACACCGACTCGGCCTTCAAATGCGAGATCTCGAAAAAGTTTTGCAAGATCCCGAGTTAGTTTTGCGAGATCTCGCAAAAGTTCATCTTAATTTTTTTTCTCCCATGTGCCTTGCGGGGCTCTGTATTGGATTAAGAGAGCTAAATGCCCACAAATCTCTATGAACTGAAGCAACGTGAAGTAAAGTGGACCAAAATGCCTCCATAGCGATGTCAAAGACTGATAATGTCACAAAGAAAACAATTACTTCTAAAAGAAGTTCTACAAGGTACTGAATAATGGTGTGTACCCAGTTTTTCACACATTGCTTCTGCATTTTCACTTTTTTTTGTTGAATAAATAATAATACAGTACAGGTGTTTTCCATCTGAGGTTGTATTTACCTAATTTAAAGACCATACAATGTTTTTTTTATTGCATCCTACATCAAAAACCACTAAACCGACACAGTTAATATATCTATTCTAAGCTGAACTTCTTGTTGGATAACCGGACTTCTAGAAACACGCTCCCCCATGTCCTACTTCTTCTGCAACTTTCTATAACCAAACCAAAGCCCCCCTGCTTCATTCTGTGACTGTAATTTCTCTGCTTAGTTGAGAAAAAAAACAGGGTTTTAACTTTAAGCTCTTACTTTCCATTGTGTGCATTACTGTTTCCAGTGACAGCTTTCTTTTCACTTCAGATAATGCCACTTTTCCAATGTAGCACACTTAGCATAGTGGTGATTTGATAAATATAATAATGTTTGCATGCAAAATAAAAGAAGCTTTAAACATAAGCTAAGGCTGCTGGAATTAAGGTTTTGCATGTATTTAGTCATTAGCCAAAGGAAGACTTTGACCTGATGATGGTTCAAGGTGTAAAGTAAGTAAATGTCTCCACCAAAAATCATGCCAGTTCTGAAAGTAGTGGAAATTTCAATTCAAAGCAAAACTGTAAAAAATCAAGAAGATAAGATTCAAGATTACCAACGGTGAAAAATGATGTGGGTTCTTTCCATTATTCTTTCATTCAATCAATCAAGAATTAATATCTCTACATTACAATCTCCTCTGTGAAACTGCCCTCAAGCATCCTGAATCCTACATGAATAACTTAAAGGATATTCACTGTAGATTATCTAAATAAGATGTTACACTGGATACTGACAGGCTTGGTGTATTTTGCTGGCCCTCTGTCTCTATCTTCTGACTGCATATTACTTATTTAGTCCAAAACTAGCTGAAGGCTGAAAACAGGATCTAAGTTTTCATCACATAAAGAACACCTTCACACTTTAGAAGCAAAGGAAATAGAGTTCTGAAGGATGGGTATCAATAAAAGATGCATCTAAGCAAGGAGAGTGAGGAAATAGAAAGAAAAAATGAGAAACACTGAAGAATATCAATAAAAACTGGTGGAAACCAAAAGTAGGTTGTTGTAAATCATGACAGAAGTATATGCTTTGGGATCATGCTAATTATATGTTTTTCCACAGCATTGCTCATTAAATATCAACTGAACAACTGGTCAATAAAGACAAACTCTGTACATGTTACATTTGTCTCTCCTTCTGACATTAACGTATGTTTGTTTCACACACTGATCGATTGAGTCACTATTATAAGGAGATCTTTCACCAGTCAGCTGCAGACCCTGCAGCAGACCTTCCTATTATCAGACAGTGTAACAGCCTCATAAATAATTGTCATTTGATAAAGAGTGGGGCAAATAAAAAGTAGACTCTGATGTCTACAAAATTCCCCCCAGGCTAGGCAATGCATACCAAACTTGTGATCCAAATATTCTACAATATCATTAAACGTGAAAAAGCAAAGCCTGTAGAGCAAGTTTGACGCTTTGGGCACTCTTTAGGTTCTGGGACCTTGACATTGGCAGATGGATTATTGGATGGGACCTCACTGGATTTGGGCTGGGTTCTGTATGCTTGATTAGATTGCACACTGTGTAGTTGGCAGGCCAGATAAACACTGGGCTTTTTTGCTGTGTTCTTAGTAGAGATGGACTGATCCGATATTACGTATCGGTAATAAGCAGCGGCTGAACAACAGCAACACGTTTAAGCTTGATAAGCTGTTGTTAGAATTTATTTAATATTACTTTCTACACCAGGATCTTTTTCTACGCAGCTGACGGCTGGTAACTGTGCAGGGGCGGATCAAGCAAAGTTTAGCCAGGGGGGCCGATAGGGCATTAACAGGGAAAAGGGGGCACAAAGACATACTTTTCTTTCTTATTCTCATTTAAAATGTCTAGCTTTTAATAAATAATTTTCCGAATCTTACACCCAAAGTTTTAATCTGATGTAAAATGTATAGAAGTCCATTACTGTATATAGTAACTATTAAGTCTAATATACCGTAGTAAGCTATAGTACCTTTTCCTTTGGGAAGATACCATCTGTGCAGTCTGCAATTCTGTTGAAGAAAGATGTTGAATCTATTTAATTATTCTTGAAAAATAATTGATTTCTGTGCATTTTTTTCACACTGCATCAAATTAAAGTTGATTACGTCAATTGAGCATCATGAGGTGGAGGGTGGTTCCCTTTTTTTTTTTTTTTTTTTTTTTTTGCTGGGAGTTTTAGAACCCTATTAGTTAGGTTGCTTACTCTTTAAAATACCAGAATAGGGAGGATGGAGTAGGTTTAAGTTTATTAGATTGATAAAAAAAAAAAAAAAAAAAGCAGCAAGATATTAAAAAAACAGTTTTATTGATTAAAAAACACACTATATCAGATTCATATCGGTATCAGCAGATATCCAAATTTATGATATCGGTATCGGTCATAAAAAAGTGGTATCGTGCCATCTCTACTTCTTAGATGTGTTCCTGAACAATTGTTGCACTGTCAATAGTGAATTTTACAGCTGGAGGAGCATTTACAGTTTTTTTAAACATAAGACAAAGCCTGACCATCTTCTGAAAATCCCAGGTTAGTTGCTGTGCACTGCCATAGTTGCCTAAAATATACTGAGTTAAACGACTTGTGTGATCCCATAACATGTAAATTGTGGAGGCGGGATGGTGATCCAGACCCCATTCTGCTTTACCTTTTATTATACCACAGTTTTTTCAACATCAACTTGACTCCTAACTAAATTATTGCAAAATAACAGAGAAATAAAAAGGATTCAGATTTCACAGACTCCTCACAAAAAAATCAAAATATTGTAATAAGTCTCAAACGCCTGGTCATCTACATCAGAGTTTCCTACACAGTTCTGAGTTAGCTTGAATTGCAATAATGATCTGGAGCTGCTGTCTGCAACGTCCTGTTGTTAGAAAGTCTTGAAGGACATCACTGAAGAAATGTTATGTGCATTATTTTTGAACTTTGCAAGTAATGGAGCAGCAGCTATAATGGAACCATGGAGAGGAACAGCCACACTCTAGTGTAGAAAGATGAACCCTGACCATCATTCATTGCATCATTCACAGTTAGAACCTCATGTTTAGTGACCCCAAAGGTCCACTGATGATTTAGGTAAATGAAATAATCCCTGTCCAGAGATTTTGAGCAATGGATAAAAGAAAACGACTCACTTTAGGAAGCAGAAATAATTGTCATGAAAGTATACTGTTTTCTTAGGTATCCACTGTAGGGGAATACTTAATTCTTTCTTTAATTAACATCATTTTGTGTGGACATTATTAAGTTAAATGACACAGCTGGTCAAGTGGAAAGGCAATTTAATTCAGACAACTTAAAAAATATATTACAATATTGCAGTAGACAGGGTTTATATTCATAAGTTCATAAGGGTTACACTGACTGCAGTAATAAATACCCTAGCAAGAATGTAGTAGCACTATACAGCAGCGGTCCCCAACCTTTTTTGCACCACGGACCGGTTTATGCCCGACAATATTTTCACAGACCGGCCTTTAAGGTGTCGCGGATAAATACAAGAAAATAAAACTAGTACTGGTACCGAAAAAAAGAAGATTTATTCACAACACACGTGAAAAGACCCAGGAAAACAGAGTTAACAATAAAAACAATAACAAAATAACGCTGAAAACCGATAAAAAACCCTGAAAACCATACATTTCACACCTGAGCCTCAACTCTCGCGGCCCGGTACCAAACGACTCACGGACCGGTACCGGTCCGAGGCCCGGGGGTTGGGGACCACTGCTATAGAGTATAGGGACATTTCACTCTGGCCTCTTCAGCTGCCATTACTTCTGTAGAGTATTTTGTCGTCTTCCATTGTTTTGGTTTTACTAGTGCTGAAGTTTTTATAAACTTTAGATGCTCTCTTGCAGCCCCAGAAATTGGAAACCCACTCAAGGGATATAAGAAATGCTAATTCTGTTCTGTCGCTTCTGGATGTGTAAACGGAAAACAGATAGGTAGCAAATTTGACATATGAACTTATTTAAGTTGTCAATATTTGCTTTTACCCACCGAAAAGAAATCCATTTGCATCACATATTGAATGCACCCTAATTTCTGTCCTCTGCTGATTACTTACGTTTTTCCTTTCACTGGCTTCTTGTCTCTACTAACGCCAACGCTTTCCCTGCAGGGCTCTTTGTAATCATGTAATCCAACCATTCACCAGATGAACCCTTCTTAAATCTCACTTATATTTACCTCCATGGCCCCCTCAGGGTGTTCAAGCCTGCTAATAAGCAATAAAATACAGCTGAACTAATACAACAAATTCTACAATTCTTCACCACAGATAGGGAAAGGACCTGAGGAAAACTATGGGGGACAGATGTATGCATGTATATGGCTATTAAAAGTAGCTCAGCTTAACAGACACAAACACCCAATTGTACATAAATACACACAAACACATAGTTAACCCTCCCCCTTCTAACTCCGGGTCCTCTGTGTGTTAATTGAAGGCCCATTTGTCTATATAGTGTGTTGTAAACAATCTAAATGCTAATGGTTAATCGTCACTTCTGTAACCCATGGCCTCGCAGGAATTAAAACACACCCCAATAGACGTTCATGTTATTTGATTAGAGCAGTTAGGTAAAATCGAATAACTGAACCTGCATTTTTATATTGCTGTGCCTTGCCTCCAAATAGCCAGGGGACATTTATGCTACATCGTAGACCTTGGCTCCTATAAGGGGTGCTGATGTGCTACCATCTAGGGATATTTGTTGTTGTATATCTATACATTTGTATCTATTACTGCATGACCATTATATAAAAGGAATGGGGATGTGGAATGTTAAAATGTGTTTTATACTATAATTTTTTTGCAATATATATATTATATTCAGTGTTTCTCTTCATTTTTCATGTCAGGGGAAGAGCTTAATTATACTTTAACACCGGCGTAGATGTTTAACCTTTTCTGACACCAATACATTAGTTGCTCTTCTTGCTCGATGTAAACACGAGGGAATAGATCCTCAGAGCCAAGCCAATTACTGGTGGGCAGTTCGAGTCTGTGCTCACTTGCACATTGTAGGAATGGAGAGGAAGAGGAGTGCAAGTCTCACATACTGGAAGCTACATGCTAATTAGATGGAAAGCTGCAACAGAAGCTGCTTTTTCTGGGTTACATGTGCAGAAATATCTGATATACCCAGACAGCTTCTACTTGATACCTTATATAACAGTACGCTGAACCGGGACTCTAAACTGATAAATATTTCATATCCTCAGTGTGTTTGGTGTGTTTTGACAATGATGGATAACTAAATATTTCCCACACAGGTGATCCGTGACTATCAAAACCATCTACTTCATCTTCTGGCTGTGCGTTATACTATGTAGTAACTTTCGAGTGCACATCCCGCTGAGGATAACTTCCATTGCTTAGACATTTTTTTGGCCAGATGAAAACAAGTGCAGAATTCTTCTGGATGAGACAAGATTTTCACTGCAATTATGCAAAAATAAGAGATTCGATTCCGGCGCAATCCCTTGTGAGGACTGAAGTCAAACTAAAAGGCTATTCGGCTTGTGTCTTGCAGCCTTTTTTTTATTTTTGAATAATTCCACACTTCCTGCATTCATTATTGCCTTCATTTTCTTGCTGGCGGGAAAGAAATCATACTGTGGTGTCAGAAAACACAACATATTCATTCCAGTGCTTCAGGCATTTGACTTCTGATGATGGTAGCTGTTTCCAAAGCTGTGCTAAAAAGTCAAGGCCATTTCCTCTTGCTGTAGTTTTCTTTATTTTTTCTAAGATTTTGGCATGAATCCTCAAAAAGTGTGAAGAGTGCTGGTTTAGTGAAGGACCAAACAGAGAGAAAGCGGGAAGTGCCATCAAGAACAGCAGAATTCAATGCATTTTGAAGGCGAACAAAAACAAACCAGATTGCTGGTTCAAAATTGCTTCGATGCCTCCCCATTAAGCTCCCCGCAGCTTTGTTTAAACAACTCAACGCATCACAAAGGCGACTAATTCACCCCGAGGCAATGTAAGCGTCTTCTAGTTGAGGCCCCGCCCTTTTTTTTGCGTATGGCACACACTTTTGTGCACAGAATCTGTCAAAATACATATTCTCCCCAAAGCATTCCCAGATGCCTCCATCCAAGGACAAATCAATTAGCAGCGAAAGACAGGCAGATGGTTTTGAAGGATGTCAGTGCCTGTGCCTCAGGTGAGAGGCATCGGATGGCAGCGAGCAACTGTCAAGTAGGATACTCATCTGAGTCATTCCCCCCATGTCATCCACACACACACGCACACACACACACACACCTCCCCGCGAGCCTCTGCCAATATCAGACACATGTAGCCACAAACAGCTATAGGACGCTACAATCAATGTTCAGAGAGAGAAATGTGTGAATATTTCATACACATATTATCAAACTGAATCGCAGATTAGCATTCCCACAGAATTACCCCAGGTGATGCTGGAAAGGGCGCCTGGATTTCTGCGCACCTACAGAGCAAAAACGGGAGATCAAAATCTGAATAATTTAAAAGAAAAGGTTACAAAAATACAGGAATTAAACAAAAAAAAGGATATTTTAATTCTGGCTCTCAGCACTGAAGTATGCCAGTTAATGGTTTTGCTGATTTTTATACCTTCAAAGGGACAATACATCAAAGTGCTTAATTATGCGACTTCGCCTCCATCTTTCATTTTACCTTCCAACTGATAAGATAACAAACGAACTGAATCGGCCTCGCTGCTTATCAGCTGGTAACCAGGACGACCGTTCGGTTTGCTAATAACTGAGGTATAGTGGAAGCAGGTACAAAGACAGCCATTTTGGGGACCTGTGGCAAGGAATGATCTGCTGGCTGAGAGAAAGACCCACCAATTAAAGGCCCATTTTCTCCCATTCAGCCGTAATTAAGGCAGACAATGACAAGAGGATACACTGCACAGTGGCATGCATGGAGGGACAAAGGAACATAGACAAAGCATCAAACATAGGAAATCATTAATTATAAGACAAGAAAAGGCAGCACAAACAGCAGCATCTAAGAAAAAAAAGGTACAAAAAATGCTTTGTAGTGTAAATTCAGTCTGTTTGCCTAAGAAGGCTAACTTTTCACTCTTAGCACTGTTTGATTTGACTCAAATAAGACTGAAATGCAATGCAAAATAGCTATTTGACATCTTCTGGCTCATATCTCATATTTCCTCTTGTTGTTTTTCACAATATTTCCATCTTTGCGGCTCAGTAATTCTGGATAATAGACAAGCAGCATCCAATCATGGAAATGGACTATGTATATCTGCCAAAAAGATCCTAATGCTTGCTAATTGAGATTCATGGCTTGAAATACCAATCAGATAAAGTGATTAAGTCTTAGCTTGTCCATATCTTTAAATCATAACTTCCCCTCCCTGAGCATCATCATCATCTGATAGGCCATGTCTCATCATTTCATTATTAATCTTTCTTTGTTTTGGAGAGTCTCTCCCTTGAGAGCTCAGACTTGGCGCAATCAGAAGATGTAATCATTCCTCTGCAGAGCTGTAAATCTCTATTTCTTCTTTGTCTTCAGTAGACTCAAAGCATGTGGGTCAGTTTCTAAACACTGTTGTGACAACATGCAGGGTGGAATTGAAATAAAGGCACAATAAAGGCTGTGGAAAGTAAACACAAAAGTTTAGCTGCTGAAAATTTGAACCTGACATATTTAAAATGGACACGTTACTGTAATTTCCAGCTCGATGTAATAGTTCTCGTTAGTCACCAAGATTATTACATAAAATATAGAAAAGCATAGCAGGTGCACTTCACATACTGTGTATACCCTTTCTTCTATGTGCATATACAAATGAGTAACATCCATCTGCTAATGAAGATGATCAAAAGGGCTCTTAAATGACCAGTTCAGCATCTGGAATCTTCTACCACAAAAACTTGCTGTTGTAACAGATGCAGTGTGTGGTTTGTGTAAGCTATCTATTCCACAGACACTGACACTCCCCTAGACAATCAGGCTATTGAACGAAGTGCTTAACCTGCATTTGTGGACGGCACGGTGATCTGAGTTCACATGCAGTGATTTCCATGAAAGAATCAAATCTGTTTTTAATGCCAAGATGACTGAGAAGCCCCTATGTACATCCAGTATTGATTTATGGTTTTATCCCTTGCAAACAGAGATTTCTCCCGATTCTCTGAATCTTTTGATGATATTATGTACTGCAGACGATGACATCATAGCCTTCACAATTTTACACTGACGAACATTATTCAGAAATTTGCAGATAGTGTTTTGCAGATTGGTGAACCAATGCCCAACTTCTCTTCAGTGAAATTTTTTATATCCAATCATCTTACTGCGCAATTGCCAATTAACCTAATCAGTTGCAAAATGCTCCTCCAGCTTTTTCCACTTACTACAACCTACTTTTCAGCCTTTTGTCCTTTGCCTTGAGACATGAGACAATGTAGTGGACACAGTCTACTACATTGGCAGAAATCCTAACCCACTTAACACACATATATACACAGTTTTTCTTTTAGTGTTTAACTATTAACACAAAGCTGCCAGCAGACTTGAATACCAGGCTAAAGGGCATTTTACAGTGATCACCATACAAAGTTTACTACAGAAACAGGGCAGAAATGAAGGTTACAATGCTACAACTCTGGCTGCTCCCCACTGCATTTGTTATCTGCTGAAGACCAAACTCCTGCTGCTTAGCTGAAGTCAACATTCACTCTGTGCCAACATCACTCTGGTTCTGAAAGCTACTAGCTTTGTATTAGCATGTTTTCTTAGTGGATGCTTGCAAAGACAAGAGTAGATGTTCGTGTTTTCACAGCTGTGTCTATCCTGGGTGCAGTTTTCACTTTGCAGTCATGTTCTTGTAGTTTTTGTGCAATAAAAATAAAAGTAATATTCAAACCTTCACTCTTCAAACGTTGTAGAGTGCTTCACCATTTTCCTCCTACCTGCTTGGAACTGAAGCATTGTGCAGCTAATTTTAAATGAACCACTGTGCAGATAATTGCAAAGGCTTTGTAACACAAGTGATATAAATGCAACTATAAGGTTAATTTAATGCGCTACATCACTATAGAAAAATGCAGCATGATTACAGTAACACATTGCATCAACATTCTTTTTTTAAACCCTACTTTTAAAGTTTTTTTTATAATTCTAATGTATGGTGCATATTAAGTACTAACTAATAATTATTTACTTTATAAGTAATGACTCATCTCAAGTTTGTTTTATCTCATTTGCCAGCGTAATATCATTAGGCCATGAAAACACGTCAGCTAATGAAAAGCAGCCTGTGTCATTTCAAGGAAATAACCTTGCCCTGCAATGACAGATTAATCACAATATTGAGCACAAATAACCCACAATCAAAATTTAAAGCTTTAATCACCGCCGGCCAATATAACAGCCTGACAGCTGAAATAGTGTTCACTTCCACAAAGTGTGTCTTTTTACAGTGGCACTGAATCAAAGTGGAATTAACCATTTTGCAAACACAACTTTTATGCGACGAGCTGGAGGTAAATTATGATGAGAAACTGTCCTCATAGTGCATTCATGGATCATTTTAGTTGCCATCTGCTTTTATTGCTCCCGTGTGAACAAAGAACTAGAGGGTCTTTTTTTTTTTTTTTTTAAAGTTTCGTGACAGTAAGTCTTCCATGAGCTACTGTGTGCTTCTCTTTTATTTAATATAATAATCTCTGAGATAAAACCTCTGCTTTTTCATTTCTAGTTCACCATATCTAAACACATCTCGGGCAAGCTGTACTGCGAGAGAATCTTTTTGCTACCAAAGTGTTAATTAAACTATAAATTCAGTCTGGCTGTGGAAAAAGCAGCAGCCCATATCTGTGATGGGTATGGGAGAAATGGAGCCCTCTGAAAAAGGGAGGGGTCCATTCATCTTGAAGAACATTAGGCTGATAGCTGAGCTCAGTCTATCCCTGTGACACTTGCGGGGAGTCTTCCGTTGGATGTAAAATTAATTTCACATTTCGAGTCATTAACCTCTTAATGAATGGGTCGGTACAATGTGGAATCCTTCCCTCGGACAGCGAAAGCATCAATGAGGGCATTGATTTCACTTCAGTTTCACCATCAAAGGAGCAGCACATAAAGATTCGGAAGCTATCACACTGTGCATGACCTTGACTGCAGTGTGACTGTTGCTTTGTGTTTAAGATGCCTGAGAACTCTCCACCATTCCTCTTCAATTGAGACGTTCCTCTCTCAAAACCCACATGTGTCAGTGTTTATTTTGCTTTGTTACCCTTGCCTCTCTCCGAGTGTGTCTCCCCATCTGTGCTCTCAACAGCGGGAGCTGTTTCTCTCCTCAAAGTGGCGGCGATCTGAGCGACAGCCAGGGTTCTGCTGCTTACATAAGCTGTCAGTGGCTAGAGCTCTGTGTATTCCCAGACCAAAGTAAGGCCTGTCTGAGAAGCTGAAAAGCCTTTAATGTATATTCGTCTCAGCAGGAGGATCCACAGGCTGGGTTTTTGCCTGCCTCATTGCTGCTTGTTCAGAGCTCGGTAAAAGAGACATTAAAGTCTCAAGAGGAACACTCAAAAACCATTCAAAAACAGGTTAATCGACTAGGCAGTAGTTCCTTTTTTATTAATAGATATTAGTCAAGAATTTAGATAACATTTTGATAATACATATTATAGAATAATACAGTTGTTGTCAGACATTTACATGCATTCTTCACAGGCATGAATTTCATGTAATTTGGGGCCTTTTCTGATTTCCTTGAAAAGCTCTTTTTCCCCGAGTGGAATAAATGTACAGCACACATCTTTGATGACTGTAAGAACAACAATTGGATGCACAAGTTTAAAGTTATTTTGGAATCCACACAGAATCAAAAGTACATACAGCCTCCAATTGTCACGGTACGGGGTCCATGACCCAGTACCATGGGTTCATTATTGAACTGATAGTTCCGCCTATTATTATGACTTGTGATCTTTTGCTTATGTTACATTCTTAGTCCTTGGGTTATGGTTTCAGTGTTGCTTCCCTGTGCCTCATCATGCCTGCACTGTCCCAACCGTGTCTTCCTCTTGTCTCACATTCCCTAATCACACCAGTTTGTATTTAAGCCCAGTGTTTTTCCCTCCACGTTTTTGTCCTCCACGTTAGCTGTGTGTTCATCCCTCGTCCCGTGTTGTCAGGTTATGACATGCCACGCCAGAAGACGTGATTTTTATCTTATTTTTTTATGTGGAGACTTAAAAAAAAAAAAAAAAAGCATTATATCTCTGTCTTAGAAAATTCTGGTGTACATGTGGACGTAGTCCAAACATTCTCATTCAGTCTTTTCATGCATAGCCTTTTTAAACTGTTTAATGGACTTCTCTCCTTCTCCCCACCTGGGTTGTTTGCCCTGATTCTTTGCCTTTCCGTGTTTGACCAGTTCCTGTTTTTGATTAAATCACTGGATTTTGGACTTTAGTCTTTCTCCATGTGTGCTGCAGTTGGGTAATCCCCTCTGTGTACATTGCATTAAGTTCCTTCAGAGTCATATCTATTTGTCCAATTTCTTACGCTTTTCCAGTTCAGGGTTGTGGGGGGACGGAGCCCATCTTAGACCTTGGACAGGTCGCTAATCTATCACAGAGCTAACACCCAGAGACAGACAACCATTCACATTCAGATTTACACTCGAATTATAATCATTGGTTAACCTAACCCCATGCATGTGTTTAGACTGTGGGAGGAAAATTCAGCAGGTATTCCGAACCCACGCAGACACAACGAGAACATGGAATCTCCACGCTCTCCATGGTGCCATCCTCTAAGTAATTAATTATTTTAAATTAATGGTTATAATATTTCCCAATTTGCCTACTGAATGTACTACCTCAAAATTCGGTAAAGATTTGACGGTATTCATTTATTTTTAATCAGGATAATGACTAATACCAACAAAACTAATGAAATTCCTACAGAGTGCTAGCTTGGCTCTAGCCTCCCAGAGTAATATATTTTATTCCGTTTTCACCAATGCCTCAGAGGAAACTGACAAAATTTGACTTGACAAGGAGTTTACAGTCATTTATTGTAAGTGAGTTCTTTTGTTTCTCTAAATGCTAATTCTGCTTTTGCAAACTGTAAATTACATCCTTTAAAATCAATCATGTCTTATATTTTCACTTCCCTATAGTATATTTGAAGCATTTTATATGTGAATGCAGTTTTGGAATAAACAGAGGTCTATCTTAAAGTGGAGGAGTGGGGTTTTTAGGTGTTATGACTGTGTTGGTACTGACCTTTCATTTCAGCGCTATTTTCCTCATCTCTCCTCAGACAGCACGAGTACGTCTTTTAGGTCGATAATTATGAGTTTTCCTAATTATATCCTGTGACAGTGTTCCTTCGTTAGGATTCCTTGCGATACTATCAGTGACTGATCACAACCATCAGCCTCATATCCTGCACCCGGAACATCAGGAGATTTAAGCCTGATAAACATCACAGATAAACTCTGAACACATTTGATTACGGAGACTTGGAACCCTGCCAGGATGCTTAGCCATTAGTCGTTATGCATTTTACTCAATGACACTGTTCAGGAAGCACAAAGCAGTCAGTGATGAAACACATTTGACAGCAAATCATCTTCATGCATCACTGCTTTTACCTGGGGAAATAATAGAGCTGTAAACAGACTGAGAGAGACAGTAACATTTAGAGTTTTCACAGGAAGTCTTGTCACTAAACTTGTGTGTTTGGTGTATGCCTAAACCCGCATGGAAATGTTCACACTCTAACCAGTCCATCACATAATATAACTAAAGGAAAAGAGCCGTAATTAACCGAATAGATCCTTTTCGGCACGGAAACAGACGGGATGTTACTAATGTGCTTCGCCACCTTGAGAGGTTTGATGGCGTGAAATCCTGTGTGCGTGCACACACAAATCATGCTTGCTTCGATTTGTAGCAAAGACGTTGCTTCGTCCTAACAGAGCTACACGTACATGTTACACCCCTGAAAACAGGGGGGAAAGAATCACGAGAGTGATTATGACTTGCGTCTCTCATGCAGTCGTTTATTGCAGTGCAAATGAACAGAAACGTTTCACATTCTGTACTGCTTAATGTCACATGGTGGAAGAAAAACACTAAATAACAGAGGTGGGACCAAGTCATTGTTTTGCAAGTCTCAAGTAAGTCTCAAGTCTTTATCCTCAAGTCTCAAGTCAAGTCTCAAGTAATGTCAGGCAAGTCAGAGTCGAGTCTCAAGTCACTGGTGTAAAAGTCCGAGTCAAGTCACAAGTCTGAAATTTTGAATTTCAAGTCCTTTCGAGTCGTTAAAAAAAACGAAAAAAAGCATGTTGCAGTTATATGCTAAATGTAAATATTAGACCATGTAATTTTTAAATCTGTGTTTTTCTCAACACATGACAAAATAGTGAACTTAGAAAATATACACAAATTGTGAAATTGCACCTCTTTAAAATGCAGCTCAATTAAACCTAGCTCCAAGAATAATTTTCACCGACAGTTCTGAGATAAGCTGCATGTTATTCTTGGATGCGGTTGTAGGACCGGCTTTAAAATCGCATGACAAAAATATCATACATAAATAAATGATATTTTTAAAAAAAATATCATTTAAAAAAAAAACTGTATCACCAACGTAGCCTGGAAAACATTTGCTAGTTAGATGAAGTCAGCTATCTCATCGTAGCATATTTATATGCATATTTATAATTATACGGTTCTTGGAGTGAGTGCATACACTCATGAAGTTTAGTAACTTCAGGTCACTGCAACAAGCCCAGGTACAGTTTACCGACGGATGGGTGCAGGACCTTGAAATGCACCGTGTAGAACGAAAGACCATCGTACGTATCATAAGTTTACCAGTCTCACAAATCGTCTTCATAAATACACATTCGTTAACCGTTTATTAATAGGACCTTTGAGCTCAACGGTAATTAATTAGTAGTGGAAATAATTTCTGGTAGCGTCACAGAAATGTAGCAGTGACAATAATACTGTATGCTGTAATCGTACTGGGCAATTAGTGATACAAAAAACCTGTTTTATCCTGTGAATAAAAGTATATGTTTTTGTCAATGTACCATAATAACAGAAGCGAAACGCAATATTGTGTCAGGACAATTCACTATTTATGCACAATAAACAAAGGAGCATAGCGCGACAATTTCTGTTCAGCGCCAGACTTGCTTGTAACCTATATCACCAATTATGTTAAGAAAAATGACGCATTAACTACAACAGCAGACTGACCTTTGTGGAAATGCTTGGAGCAGACTAACCTGTGAGCTGGAGGGTTCTGGGACGTTATATTTGATCTTTGAATGGCTGCAATCCAGGCCATCCGTCGCGTCTTTGTTACTTCGGAAACATGGCTCGAACAATTTCTCCTCAATGACGTAATCCGATAACAACCGATCTCTTTACCCGTCGGCTTCCCGTGGCTGTCATGCGACCGGCTATTTGCAGTTAATAATACAACGGCTTCTTGACATTTTTGTGTTTCTTTTTATCGCTGTATAACTGATTTTAATTGAAAGCCTGCGTGCGCTAGTACCGCTTGCCACGAGTTCCCAGAATCCTTTGCGGTTCTACCCGTGAATGACGTCACATTTTCAATCTCTATATAATATGCATGTTAAATTTTATATTTGGGGTAAAATATCAAGTCTTTTCAAGTAAACCGGTTCAAGTCCAATTCAAGTCCCAAGTCATTGGTGTAAAAGTCTAAGTCAAGTCACAAGTCTTAGAACATTTTTTCAAGTCAAGTCTAAAGTCATAAAATTAATGACTCGAGTCTGACTCGAGTCCAAGTCATGTGACTCGAGTCCACACCTCTGCTAAATAATAAACCAAAATACTAAAGTGCTTACTATATATATATGCCAGAACAGGTTTCCTGAGAAAATGTCTGACATTAGCAGCGTTTTTAGCTCCTGCCGTTATCTTACTGGCCATTATACAGTCCAAAACTGAGGCTCAAAACCGCCACGTATATGTGCACAAAACTGTAATACAATGCTTCTAAAGCTTACAAACCAATGAAGGATTACCTCTTAAATATCTTAACAGTGTACAAATTGAAAATATATCAACCTTTAAACACTTTTACCTGAAAACAGGGGGAAAAGAATCACCAGAGTGATTATGACTTGCATCTCTCATGCAGTCGTTTATTGCAGTGAGAACGCGCGAAAGCCCCCTAGTGGAGAATAGAGACACTACTAATCGATCCCAGAAAAGGCTTACTAGCCGATCAGAGATTTAAAGATTGCAGTTCTCTTAAATAGCATGAAAGCCATTGATATAACATGAAAAATATTAACCTCTTAACCATTTTCCTACCATATTTACATTATTTTTGTCCTTATATCAACTGATATGAATTAGTATTAACTGAACAGTTTTATATGCAGTAGTCCTTCAACCTGTCACATTCGTACAGGCAAATCGATAGGTGCTCACTACAAAATGGACTCAGGTGTAAATTAACCCACCAGGGAGCTGCCAAAAGCAGACGCATGCACAAGATCCATCAGGGCGTAATTTGTACAAATATACGTCCGTTGCCTGTTAAGCAGCATGCTGATTTACGAGTTGCACTACGGCAGCCTGCAAAAGAGCATAAAGCAACTTAAAAAATGTACTTATTATTCATGAAAATACGGTTATTTTCATGTCTCTGTCTTCTATTGTTACATCTTTATTCTTAAAATGTTTAACATCTATGACAGCTGGGATAGGCTCCAGCGCCCCCCGCGACCCTGAAAAAGGATAAGCGGAAGCGAATGGATGGATGGATGGATGTTTAACATCTATTCTTTACATGCAAACGTATTGCAACCAACATGAGTAAGCTTGTTGAATGAATATTTATTTATTAAACTGTAAATTTAATAAATGACTCCATGAAATAAATAAATAAGTAAATGATGTAAATAAATTAGGTAATAATTTTAGGGAGCTCTTATTTCCAAGTGGCCTATTTCTTTATTTAAGGGGACATTAATTTTTAAATGCCTCATTTGTTTCCCTGCTTTTTGTTCCCATCTGGTAAATAAATGGGGTGCTTTTTAGAAATCAACAGGTACCAAATCAAAAGTTCCTGGAATAATTGAAAAAGCTTTTATAAGAGTGTAAGTGACTCATTTATGTTTACATTTGTATATGTGTTGATTTATTTTATAAATTTTAATTTGTCCATCATATTCACCACATTAATTTTTCATCTTTTAGGGCCTTTTATTTATTTATTGCTGACCTTAATAGTCTTCCAAACACAAGTTCTAACCTCTAGTACAAGATGCAAAGAACTGCAAGAGAATTTCACAAGATGTGGCACCAGCTCTGCTATAGTTATTATGAAATGTCAGTCTACCTTTGTGATAGCTCAGTGTGTGATCTGAAATGGTAATGCAGGAGATAAAACACCAGAGAATTTTTTAGATTTTGGTTTTTTTGTTCAGGAGCAATCTCATACTGAGGAAAAATCCATGGAAAATGATCATTCATCTTTGTGATTGTGCTTTTTTTACCTCGTGATTTTTTGTTTTAAGATCCCCAACTTTATTATTTTGATTCAGTCTCATTAGTCTTAGCAATTTTGAGTGAAAAAGCCCTTTGCATGAACCAAAACACACACACCATAAAGGCCAGATGACAATATTACTTTTTTTTGTCCTTCTAGTTTTCCCCACGATTGCCTCTCTTTTTGGCATAACTGATCTCTTATTACAGTGATATCCTCTCGGGGCATTAGACAAAAACTTCACAGGGCAGTCCTCCAATTAAGCATTCATGCCATTACATAAAAACAAAAAACAAATAAATTCTGCTCTTCAATTGGTCATGTCTTGGCTAGCAGAGCTAAAAACACTAGACTGCTCTGCTAGCTAAGTGATCTAATGTTAAAGTAAACAAAAGATATAATGTGATGCTAGTGGAAGTTGCAAACATAAACTGTGTCTTTTTCACAGTGAATGGTAGCAGTGATTGGAGTGAGCGGAGTCGAAACATTGATGTAGCTTCCAGATCTGAAAAATTGGTTTTCTGATTTGACTTGACTTGACAGAGGGATGCGGAAAACTAGTTCATGCATTTATTACCTTTAGGCTGAACTACTGTCAAACTGTCCTGAAAACTCCCTGAAAAGCCTTCAGTTGATCCAAAATGCTGGAGCACGAATACTGACAAGATGTATTTCTCCTATTCTGGCTTCTCTTCACTGGCTCCTTGTTACATCCAGAATAGGGCTGAACGATTATGGAAAATAATCTAATTGCAATTTTTTGCCCCAATATTGCGATTGCGATGCGATATGCGATTATTTTTTAAGGTCTTTGTCTTCTGTATTATTAAACAAAGACAAGCAATACATCATATAGTATGGCCAATACTATATTACATTAATTTTAAACTGTTCTTTCCTGGAAGACAGACCTCTGTTATGATGACATGAGGTGATGCATGAATTGATGACTGACATTTTTATTTAACTTCTTCAATCACAACAGTATATTTGAACATACACAATAGTTTATTTTTAGCTTACAAACATCTGAGCATAAAGTGCTGACAAGGAACCCTGGTGTAAACATTAAAATGAAAGTCAGTACAATGTGCAGATTGCAGAAATATACATAAACAAAATCAGTGGCTTTACCACACTCAGTTTTTCGACATCTGTGAACTACTAGACAGTCATTCAATTAAAAAATAATATTAAATAAATAAAACTAATAAATAAAAAATACACACATCTTACTGATCTCTGCAGTCAGTAACATTACACATAAAGTGCAAACATAATAGCAATTGTATAAACACACACACAAACACGCCTTTAAAGTTTAAAGGCGTGAAATTGGACGGTCTAGTTCTGATTAGCGTCACCGCTGTCTCGGTGGAGTTTAATAAACTCGGCCGTCTGCTTCTTGCTATCTAAAATATAACCAGACACTGGTGTAAATTCTCGACTGTCTCATACTTCTGTTTAATAAGTTTTCTGTTTGACGTTTAGTCAGCTGTGTGAAAACCAAGGAGGAACCCACCCGGGGGATTAATAAAGTTTTATTTTATCTAATCTAATAACTTTAATCTCAGCCAAACCGATTTACTCACGAACAAACAAAACACTGAAAAAAGCCCAACAATAACATTTTTAGGTTGTCTAAGTGACTTATATATTACGTTTAACCCGAGCAGCGAAACTCCGCGGTGATCTGAAAATGATGTGCCGGGAGTTGTGCCGTTCTCGGCCGCATCAGTAATCCTCGAGCTCCCGGCTAGCTGTCGAGCTGGTGGGTAGCAGACGCCTCTGAAAACGTCGAAGCACTTTTGCAAATATGGGATATCTTGATAAACCGAGCAGATATTTGATGTTTACACAACTACTTTCTCGCCTGAAAATATGTTAAAAGTTTATTTTGTGACCCAGAAAGATTAGTATGAGTAATTTTAAAACTTAGTAGCGGCCGCCATTGCTGGAAACTGGAGTTTGGCTGGGCCGCGCTATGAATTCTGGGATATGGTAGTAATTTGGACAGCCTTATAATCGCAGTATAATCGCAGCCTTTGCGGTTAGAAAATTGCACTTGATCATGTCGCGATATTATCGCAAATGCGATATATCGTTCAGCCCTAATCCAGAAACAAATTTAAAATCGTCCTCCTCACATACAAGGTCATGAATAATCAGGCCTCGTGACATCAAACCTTTATACTGTTTATGGGTGGAATCCTTTTAGGGAAGTCAGGTCTTTCTAAGTGTTATTGTAAATTTTGCACATGTCCTCTGCTGTAATTTAAATTTCGTACGTCCACTGGTCTGTGGCCTCAAGTAGCCACCTGTCTTTCCTTGTAGTAAGTGGCACCTGTGCCTGGCTGACACACCGGAGGACCAACCAAACGCTGCAGTATATATAAATATACACAAAGACACTTTTTATATACCACTTCTCCACCTTGTTCTGTCACCTCCTGCAGTAGAAAGGCTTAGACTTAACTCTTATTCCTTTAGTTACATGTGATCCCCATGTAACCCTGCTTTCTTTGTGCTGCAGATACTCCACATGTGCCAGCTTTTGTTCAGCCTGCCTACTCCTCGTTGCTTAATTCCTGCCTGCCCGCTCTCCACCAGCTCCACCACAATCTGGCATCCTCGAACATCTTCAGAAATGTTAAAAAGGCCAGCTTTGCTCTTTTCACTACCTTGAGTCTCTCACTGAATCAAGACTGTACAGACCTACAGAAACTCACATTCACATGAATACAATTACAATGCTGCAGATATGATCATTGTAATTTTATCCTTTAATCTGTGGCATAAAAATAATCATCAGTCTCTTCAAAGAACAATAAAAAAAAAGTTTCAATATATGTTTTTAATTGGATGTAGGGTTTCATAAAATTGGGGCAAAATACTTTAATTGAGCACAGTCTGTGTGCAGAGGTGTACGCAAATTGAAGTAGCAGCTGTTTATGTGTCGCGATCAAAGCACTCTGAGATCCAATAAAGGGGAAAAAACACAACATGTCTTAAAATGTTAACAAAGTGTTTTAACAATGTGCTAAACATGCTACTTGTAGGGGGCAGTGGTCACAATACCCCAAATGTAAAATGTACATCATACACATATTCATAATTAAAATATGCTTCCAAAACTTCTTCTGTCACTGAATATGATTAAATGCACTTCGAAGAACATATAATGGACTCTCGGGAGCTGAAATAGGTGTGCGCGCCAACACACCTGCGTTGATACAAAAACAGTATATACACACAGTGAGGAGCGACAACCAGACACAGTTGCCCATTCACCCAAATATGTGCACACAGACAATAGCCTGAAACTCCCCTCCAGCCTGGCAGGTAATTGCTGTCTATGGGGGGGACAGGTGCTTCTACAATAGAGCGCCAGTGTCCAGGCAGGCTCTATTCACTGCCACTGTAATTGCCTAATTGAAAAGCTCACAGGGGAAAGAGGGTGTGTGTGTGTGTGTGTGTGTGTGTGTGTGTGTGTGTGTGTGTGTGTGTGTGTGTGTGTGTGTGTGTGTGTGAGATAAAGAGAGAGTGTATGGAGACTTGGATAAAAAGAGGAGAAGAGGAAAGATAAGTGCTGAGCTTATGGAGTACAATAAAGGCTTTGCACCACACACACATGCTTGTACTGCACGTGCACATGCGCACGCTTCCGGAATTTTTTTCTTCCCATAAGGAAAAATATTCAAATGGCCACACCTGTATGTCCACACATAGAAGCATTCTGAATCGGATCCCTCCAGGGCTAAATATTGTAGCGAGCATGATTGAGAGATGGAGCGAAGGAGGGAGTAGTAATGGGAAATCTATTGTTGTAAGATAGGGATGCAGCAGGGAAAAGAGGAGGAGGGTCAGGGTGTGTTGAGATATAAAAGCGGCAGGGTCACTCTCATTTCTGATGTCAGCCTCTCCATCTCTGAGCCCTCTCCATGCTTTGGCTGTAAGTTTTATATGTGATATATAGTCAAGGAAGAGCAGATGGGGTCTGCGTGTATGTGGGTGTATGTGTTTCACGTGTGAATTCAAATACATACAAATATGCACCTCGGTGCTCCCATTCACTGCAGAAAAAACAATGCTCTATAATAGTTGTTATTAGCAATAATCCTCTACCTGTACGCTTCTGCAGTCAGATTAAAAGGAACAGTCAGCATTTTGGGGAATACTATTCTTTGCTGAGAGATTCATGACAATATTTCTAACATTTCCTGTCTCTACTGTAAATGTGTAGCTTATTTGTACGTGCAGTATTTCACAGAAATTACATTTCATAAGCAAAGTTACCCATTTGCTAACAGTAGCTTCATTTTAATTACAATCCAAGCAAGTGAGTGCATTTTCACAAAATATCTGACATTTCCTGTCATTGCTTTTAAAACCTTTTCTAGATTCTATATTTTGTAAATTCGGCTTTTGGAAACACTTCAAATCCACAATGAACATCCAATTTGTTGAAAGCTCATCCCAAAAACCTCACATGCTTCGAAAGAACAATAAGGTGCTGTCATTGTCCTTGGGTTTGGTCGTTGTTTGCCCTACTGTTGCAACCTCGTTTTGGCTCATTTGTGCATCCGTGGTTGACTACAAACTGAAGGAGCTCGTATGCCCAAGGCTGAGGTAGACTCATGCTGTTGTTCTTGAAATGCTCAAGAACAACTCCTGTAACAAACTCTTTGAATTCTGTTGCCTATTCTTCAAAATCACTGTGTTCGATCGGATCGGATATTTGTATTCAGAGTACAGCTGGACAGTTTGTGTGCTCTCCGATGGGTACGGGAAAAAAGAAGTCAGGCATGAGAAACTGCAGAGGATTTCAAAGGTGGATCCTTGTCGAAAAAACGGCTAAGGATAGGAATTTAGGCATGTGAGAAGAAAAGACAGAATCGGAGATATGAGTGCAAAATGAAAGGATAAAAAATAAAAGCCAGAAACTGTTTTAAGGACAAAAACAAGCAGTAGGATCACTTTTGGCTGACAACTTAATATTGGTGGGAGAATCCCAAATGCTGGCTCCCTTGAGCACAACACAGTCTCTCACAGGCCTGGATAGGCATCATTTGGCTTGGCTTCGTGGCATTTACTATGTCGAATCTGACAAACACACACTGCAAATAAGCCGTGAAGAAAATGAACCAATCTGCAGAAATTCCCCTCACTCTCTATCAGTGGAACAAATTCAGCGTCAGTGTGAGAGGAGATGTCATACTCTATCGCACTGGGCATCAAACGCACCCTGGAGTTGCACGCGCGTAAATAAGCGTAAGACATGACATGCTTCTTGTGGGGAAGATCTTGGCTTAGTAATGCTCTCTTTCTCTCTCTCATGTCTTGCGAGAGTTCTATGTAAACCCCGTTAGATTTAAATGGCACCCTGCTGTGCAATCCAGCGGTGCACGTATACGTCTCCAATGTGGGGAGCAGGAGTTGCACATAGTATAGCAGCATGTTATGTGTGTTTGCTGTGCGTACATGTTTGAATATGTGTACGTTATGTATCCATATACTGTATGCCAGATTTCATAAGTATAACAAAAGAGCAAAACTTAAAAACAAAACCCTCAACAGTAAGAAATGCTCCAAAAGGTGATGATTTCTTTTGTTTCTTTCGGTGTTTATGGACAAATGAGTATTAATAAACACAACAGAAAGGCATGATTACTTTAAGTTAATATTAATTTAATATTATCGATTAAATTAAGTTGACTTTACTTAGAAACTTAAGCAAACTCATCTCATCTTTAAAGGATTTACGCAAACTTGTGCACGACTTAAAGATACGACACATGAACTTATAATCAAAGCAACATTACATGGTAGTTCAGCAAATTAGTAGTAGTTAAAGTAATTTAACTATGTCACTATTAATAGCCTAGATTTTTCATGGTATTTACAGTCATGTGAAAAAGAAGTCTTAACAGAACTCTGTGCAGTCCAAAATGCAATGCTCAGAGAAACTGCAAAAAACCAAGAGCTACGTTCAACTTCATGACAGTATATTGAGAAAAAGGCTGGACAAGTAGGCTGGTTTAGAAGGGTTGCCAGGAGAAAGCCTCTTCTCTAAAGACAACATGGCAGCACTTAGATTTGCAAAGTTGGATCTGATCAAAACACAAGACCCTACATTGCAGCATAGGACCTGGACCAAATACACAGATCTGACTATGAACTCCTGTGTATATCAAAGTATTCGAGGACAAAATGTGAGGACATCTGTCTGACAGCTAACGCTTGATAAAAGTGGATCATGCGACAGGACAACTGTCTCAAGCACAGCAGCAAATCTACAACAGAATGGCCAAAAAAAGAGGAACAAATCAAGGTACTACAGAGGTCCACCCAAAGTCCAGACCACATCCCGATTGAAATGCTGTGGCAGGACCTTAAGAAAGCTGTGAATAAGTAATGCCTGCAAACCTCAATCAAACAAAGGGCCAAAATTCCTCCACAACAATGTGAGAGGCTGATAACGTTGTATATAAACAATAAATTCAAGTTACTGCTGCCAAAGTTGGTTCTGCAAGCTACTGAATCATGCCATGTAGCTTCCTGCATGCTTTGACGGACGGACGGACGAATGGATGATACAGCACGGGCAGATGGACCATGGATGGACAGATGGATGGATGGATGGAGCATGGATGGGAAAATGGATGGATTGATGCATGGGATAGATGATTTGCCAATCACAGCGACACTAGTGGCTGGGCAATCGTGGCTCAAGAGTTGGGAGTTCGCCTTGTAATCAGAAGGTTGCTGGTTCGAGCCCCGGCTTGGAAAGTCTCGGTCGTTGTGTCCTTGGGCAAGACACTTCACCCTACAGCGAACATTTTAAAAACTTTCAGAAGTGCTCTAGTCACTTTTTATTTTTTGTGATTTCTTTTTCAGTGAAAATGCCAGAATAAACGTATAAACTCTGAAGCTTCTGAAGATTAACAGTTGTGTACATTGTTATGTTTCTCCAAGCTGGATGTCCTTGTTTCTTCGGTTAACTCTGATCACAAGTGACTCCTAATCTGTGGTCCTGTATGAGCAGGCACATCACATCAGACTTTTGAAGCCTTGCGCAGGTCTCTGAGTGTTGGTGTGTCATTCATCACTACAGTCCAAGACCGAAATATCACAGCAGCTGCAGACTCTAAAGCCCTTTTCATCAGTCTGTCATTCAGATTTATCTTATTTTTACATTAACATTTCTCAAAGCCTCATTCAGACATACCCACACTGATGGAGAGCCACAGTGCCATAGGTGCAAAACAGCTGTTCTATCCCCCACTTCCACACATGCTTATTAGAAAGGGACTTTTAAACTAGCAATACCAAAAATTTACAAATTTACAGTGCTGCTGCAAATAAGAAACTTTGCCAGTTGGATAAGATGTGCATGTTAATGCCAGATTAGTAATAATACAAGCCTCATTGCTGTTTATGGCATTTTGGTGGGTTGAGAGACTCACAAAGACACACAAGAGTCATCTATCACTGGAATCTCGTGTGTATCAATTAATGAGACATTAATTGTGAAGTCCTGAAACTGATGTAAATGCCAACAGTGACCTACACGGCTCATTCAAACATGTAATTAACATATTTAGATGCAGTCAGATTCATTCATGGTAACGTGCGCTAGTTTGAAATGGGCTTTAGTGTCTCTTCCTCCATCCACACACAGCAAACAGATCAGCAGCAAAATTTGCCTAATTCACAGCAGACTGTTCTTGTGAACCTTTATCTAAACGTCTATCTATAAATCCTCATAAGTACAACTTCCAGCACGTAGGGTAACCCAACAGCTCATCGGATGTTTAGGGAAATGTAGGATACTGTGCTTTTGTGCTGGTTAAGAGATGCAATTAGTAAACAGTGTGTTGTTTCTTCCATGAGACAGCCCATAAACCTGAAATATGTTTCTCTCTGAATCTGCTTCTCTTTTTTTCTTTTGATGATACTATTTTGAGGTTCAACTCTGTTGTCAAGCAAAAGAAGAAGAAAAAAAACCTTCAAAAGATAAAGCTCTGAAGCAACAAAGTGCTCTAATTGCTGTATTGGCTATGACAGCCTCGTTCTTTTCTTTCATCACCAACACACTCCATCAACCTTTTCTCTGTCCTCCTGCAGTGCACTCATCTCTCCTCTTCAACATTTTGTCCTGTGACAGTAGCGAAAAATGGCCGACCTTACCTGGATTTACCCCTCCCTCCCCATTATTTCTCTTTTTGTCCATCGCAAACAGACACATCTAATTATTTTGCGATGTGCCCATTTTTTTCCCCTCTGCATCTTCCACTCGAACCACTCTGAACACTGGAGGTCACATATTTAAATAGTTTCTCTTCCCATCCGCGATGAGCACAAAAAGACATAAAACCAGAGTTATTTATTATGATATAAAACACGCAGTTTCGGGAAAATGAAACCTTGGAAGATGGACGATATTGAATTTTTCAAGATGGTGCTCGGTTCGAGCCATTGTCTTCCCCCTCTCCCTCGGTCTCTCTGGGGACCCGGCACTGTTACGTGTTGCATTTAAGCACACAGGTCAATAAAGGTAATTGATAAGCTCTAGGATATATTGTGATAAATGAAGGATATCTCTGGTGCAATAAATCAAACTACCTCTCAGGCTATAAATGGACAATTGTATGCCCCCGCCTAATGGGAATAAGCATAAACTCATCTCCGTATAACAGACAGACATCTATAGAGCTGTATTATTGGGCCATCACTTACACTTTATGAGCACCTCAGATACTGAGGCAGGGCCAGTGCAGCATCTCGGAAGGCCAGTTTATAGATTATTGGCAAGTCCATCGATCTGTCAGAAGAAGCCTTGGAATCACTTTTTCAACTGAGACGGGCAGAGCTGACAAGTGCCTTATACGGCTAAAAATTAAACGTAACGTAAGATGCTTGAATTTGTCTTCCTATTAAATAATACCAAGAAACTTACATTCCAGACTCATGAGTTATTTAATATTGCTTTATGGCAGTTTACTTGATATTCTCCCCATCAAAGGGTAAACTTCTTCTACAGGTACTAGTGAACACATGAAAAACTGCTGCCCTCTAGTGGTCGCAAGCTGAAATGATCTTTATCCATTTTTATTTTGAACATAACAAAACAATGACGCACATTACTGTCACAAAACCGTCACACTCACATACACACTCGCAGTTATAACATTTTAAATTTGAACAATAAAACAAAAAAAAAAAAAACAAAAAAAAAAACCACCCAGCAGTGCAAAAACTATTTAAAACAAACAAATACTTTGGCATCAGGAAAGAGCTCACAGCTTATTTGCACATTCACCAGAATTATTTCAGCACAACTATATGCTAATATATATTTAGACAGCTATTTCACCCCATTTTTAAACTCACATTTCCATCATGTGTATACTGACACACGCTTTCAGTACATTGTACGCATTTTTTTTTCTCCATGGTCCTTTCTCATAAATAACTGCTGAGTGGTTTCTGGAAGCTGAACAAAAAAAGAAAAGTGGTCCAGTGCATGTGCCTCTCCAACTGAGCGCTGCAGAAAGCCTTTTTGTCCAGTTTTGATGAGATTATTTTCTCTTGTGGCTCACAAGGTTCAAAATAAATTCTCCAATATGGAATAAAAAAAAAAAAAAATCTTCTGTTCTCAATTTTAAAAATTCATGAAAGGAAAAAAAAAAAGCGAAGTCCTTGTTTCAATCTGCGGCCAAGATCAGAGCTTTGTTACAAGCCCGTCTGGCCTGTTCTACATTGTAGTCCATTTTAGAGCTTTTGCCTCACTCTTGGTGGTTTACAAGAGCTGAGCAGTCATTAGTCTCAGTCTAAGACTATCCCAGCTGCCTCAACTCAAGCAGCTGATGACAAAGTTTCACTCATTAGATTTTTTTTGGTGTTTAGGCTTTCAAGATCAGCAGGTACGACTTCAATTCCTTGCAAAAGCTCATCATCCATAAAGCCCGTGTCCCGTCATTGTCCTTCAGGTTCGTCACCGCTCCCGAGTTTTCCTGTTGATCTTTGCCACACTGTTCCTCAGTCTCTTCGTAAAGAGTGTGTGTGATTTACCACAATAAGTGTGTGTCGTTTTTAACAGTTCCTCTTCTAAAGGCTCCAACAAAGACGTCACTGGGTCTGTGCCGAAAGTGTACTGGAACGACAAAACAGGCCTTTCGTTAAGTCTGGCTTTGTGTTTTCAGCTTAACTTTGAGTTCAATTCCAAAGCTTTAATCTGTTTCAGCTTGGACCACGACAAAGAAAAGACGCGTGATATTTCAATCTGCAGTCTGTTCTGTATTCTATGACCTCTCTGCCTGTCCAATCCAATATATGGAAGGCATAAAGCGAGGAGCGCAAACCTCCCTGCATATACAGAAAGCCAGAGGAGGAACGCATGTTTCATTTAATTTCTCCCTCTTGAACAAAAGCCTAAAGAACATAAAAAACACTAAAAACTAAAGAACATTCTCTTTGTGTGAATCAAAGCTCAATATCAAATTTGGCATTTCACATGTAATGGAGACCTTTGTGTCCAACACGCAGGCAAAATAACTTACACTATCCCATTTCTGTTTCTTAAGTATGCTAGTGTCCTTATGGCTCTGCAGTTGGCTCAGAAACGTGAAACGAGAAGCAGCAGAACTGATCAGATTTCCCAAGTGAGCGAGCAAAGTGGTGTGCTAAGCTGAATTTGTGCTCAGAAGATGCGTTTCCTTAGATACATTAAAAACTAAATCAGCTTCAATCATGAGGGACTCCAAATCTGATTGGTCAGCCAGGCTTGCACATAAACCGCTGGGTGTTGATGGGGGTCAGTTTTATGCTATAGGCTTACAATCCAGTAACAGCCAGGGATTAGAGGAAGAATTTCATGTCTTCCCAATAATGAAGGGCCCTTTACAATACTCTGAGGAAATCAATGGGGAATTACCATTTTTTATGCCAGCTCATTTACTTGCAATTGGGTCTGATATTCGGTCACAAAGAGCAAGAGGTTTTTATGAGTGCATACTTATACACACCCGCTGCTCATAAAGTTGCATTTACAGTTGGGTGTATTGATTTTGTGCGGCTGATGGGGCGCTGCTGGTGCGAACACTCCAACTCTAAAAGTGCCACCAGCTGTAAAAATTTAACTGCTGCTTCCTGGGCGCAGCTTTTTTTTGCAGCGGCGGGAGGGAGGAGATGCTTTACGACAGACAGGCCGATGTGCTGTGTTGGAGGCAGGGGCGGGGAGGGGCCGTACCCTCGCTTCTTTGCGTGTGGATGCAGAGCATGGACATTGACTTACACACACCGTCTCCGGTTTATTGGGAATATTAACTGCTAGAATAAAGATCCTGGTTAAAATATTAACCAAAAAAAGGGGGAAAGAAGTAAATCATTAGTTTTAGCATTAGCACAAATGATGCATTCAGGAGCCTTTGTCCTGCTGTGTAGCTGCTTATATATACACGAGTTGCATAACCCAGTGGTTCCTGGGCACAAAATGTGAGAGATGAAAATTGGTCTATTGTAGTAGTCTTGCAGTCATCTCACAATGTGACTGCTGTTATTATTGTCTACGTCTACAAACTCACTCATATTTAGAGGGTATGACGTACGCTCTCATTCTTGCTGCTCCTTCTGAGCCACAGTTTGTCTTGTAAATAACATCCTGAAATTTCAAAGTAAAGGCACCGTCAGAACCTGCCTTTTCTCACCGTTTCCCTAGCGATCATCACTGTGCCTCAGCCCCAAGTCACCTGACTGCACACCTGCTCTGTATTAGTATTCATTCATCATGTGCTGTTCAACCAGAAAAGGGAGTGTGGCACTTCCACTGTGGAGGTTTTGATAAGAAATTTGATAAAAGCTGCCTTGACTGGGGTCGTCTATCCTTGACATCACCGTCCATCAGCACAACCCTGCAGGGATAACGCTGCGCTTCTGCTTTCACAACAGTGACTGTGACAACACATACTTGCATACATTTCTTGGTAAATGCACATGGTACTGTCCTGCTACTATGAAGTGTAGCTGTACAACAAGCTCAAAGCATGAAATGTTTTTTCAGGAACTATTAAACGCACAAGACTAATCTATACTCTTGCATCCTTCTGGCAAACCAGACTTAAATCTATAAAAGTATTGTGCAGAATGAGCGGGTGTCTCCACCTGCACATACAGTGCTGGTTAATGTGTCTACTGCCATAATTGATCCTGTCCTGGAAAGCCACAGTCTTAACTGCAGGCCAAGGATAAGGTATAGATAAGGCATTACGCTGATCTATGTTCAATAGGAAAGCAATGAGGCTCCCAGTGTTGATGGCTTCGTTAAGTAAATGCCACTCATGTCGTCAATATCATTACACTGCTGGTAAGCAACCCATAAACATCCTCGTGGGAGAAATTAGCTTTCCTCCAACCTTCTGCCAGTGGTGGAGATTTGTGTCTTCCAATGCAGACAATCTGAAGTCACCAGCACTTTTAGTCTTTAGGGTCAACACCAATCTGAAATCTCATCAAGGAGGGGAACGAATCAGGGCACGAGGTGTGTCTCTGGGTTCAGAGGGGCTATAAAAGGGCTTTCCATCAGACGTTGCGCTAAATTGCAGCTACAATACGTTGAAAAGGTTCAACACATCACTTTTTAAATCTGGGACACTTTGAAATTAGCTTTTTGCTGCTTTTCATTCTGTCATATGAATGTAAACTTATCCATTTGTCTTCCACTAACAATATCTGTCTTTTGTATTTTTACACACCTGTTGCTTGTGAAGCTCGCACACAAGAATTTCACTCGCATGTACTGTACCAGTGTACCTGCACATGTGATGTGACAATAAAAGTGATTTGATTTTGATTTAAAAAGTATATAATCACTGTGTGTTGTTAAAACCCCTAAAACCATACACACACACACACGACTGTCTTTTGCCGTTTCTGTTTCTAGACCCTTTCACGTCTGTCATGTGTGTTCAGGGTGAACATGCTCTCATCTGTGAAATGCACAGGTCGGCAGTGGTGGACCTGCTAATCCTGGTATTCTATGGCAAATGGCACGGCACCGACAGACCAGGCTCATGTTGTTTGGTCAGAGACATTTACACCAGTGGGCTGCTGGAGGTCATTTTGCAGCTCTAGCAGTGCTTATCCCGCTCCTCCTTGCACAAAACAGCAGATACTGGTCCTGTTGATTGATTGATTAAGGGCCTTCTACGGCCCAGTTCATCTCTCCTAGAGTAACCGCCTGTCTCCTAGAATCTTCTCTATGCTCTTGAGAGAGTGCTGGAAGACACAGCAAACCCTCTGGCAAAGGCACCTATTGATGTGCCTTTCTGGAAGAACTGGAATACCTGTGCAACGTCTGTAGGGTCTAGGTATCACCTCAAGCTAGCAGCAGTGACACTGATACTAGCCAAACACAAAACAAGTGAAAGAATATTCAGAAAGGATAAGGAAGGAAAATTATCAGCAGCCTCCACCTGTGAAACCATTTCTTTTCATGGTTGTCTCATTGTTGCTCCTTTTTCATTAACACAAAGCAGTTGAAACTGATTTGTGTTAATGAAAAAGGAGCAATCGACCCCCTCTACTTAACTGACCAGATCAATATCCAGAAGTTTCACTGACATGCTGGTACACTCACATATTTATACCATACCACGATTGTTCCTTTAATTTTTCTGAGCAGCATAAATATCCCAGTAACACTCACATAATCCAAAAACACACCATGGCATGCTGACCTTTTTTATGGCTTCGTAAACAGCCCTGAAAGTAGGCTGTTTGTAGTCGTGGTAAACTCCTCTGTTTCCATGGAGTATGTAGATGCCATCCTCCTCAGCTGAGGCACAGTTGCTGCCATAGATGCAGTGATCCGGGCGATAGTTCCACTGGCACGGAAACTCCAGCAAGGACTCTGCAGACAGAAGCAGATGACAAAGGAGGCACAAACTTGGTATTCTGTACACTTTTACAGATACGATATGCTGTGAATTAGTAACTTAGTGTGTGTCTAAATGCGTGCAGTCATACCAGGGTTATAGTGGAAAATGATATTTAGTAGGTCCTGGTCTCCCCATGTTATGTTCAGTTTATATTTCTGGAGTAGAGGCATCAGGAGCTCTTCCCAGCGCAGCCCCACTGATGTCATGTCATTCTGTCAACACAGACAAGCACACACACACACACAACACGATTATATTTACAGTTTTGGTGCAGGGAGGTTCGCACTGGCACTTTCATGGACTTGAGTGCAAATCCACTAGAGAAGGAGGACATCTTGTGGTCACTAAAGGTAATACACCGATACAACCTCACCTTAAAGAACATGCTCCTCATACGTGTCAGATTCATGAGCATGACCCCTGAGTTGATGCCCGTCCTGCCGTAGAACGGGTGACGGGCAAAGCGATTGTACCAGGCGATGCGGGGCTCCTCGTGCTCTGGAGCCATAGCAGCCAGCTGAGAAGAATTAAAGTCAGACAGGAACCTCCACAAGAGGTCCACCGGCTGCAGGAAGAGGATGTCTGAGTCCACATACACAATAGAGTCAACGTCCTCTAAGATGAGCTGGGAAAGGACAAAAGACGGAATATTTGTGATGCTCATGTAAGTGCAGAAAAGCATACTTCACAGACTTGAAGTAATCCAAAATAAAAATCACTACGAATACATTTTTCAACTTCACTCTTCAGAATTAAAATAATATTACAGCTTACAGGTAAGAAGAGTCGCTGTGAAGCGCAGGGTTTGAAGAGTTTCTTCCACTCCGCTGCATTCTCATTGGGGAACCTGATGGAGTAGACTCTGTAGCTGAACCTGTAGCGAATAAAACCAGGCCACGACTCCAACTGGAACACAGATATGAATGCACTGGTTTTGCTACCTGAAGTAATGCACAATATGGCATTCGTAATCATCAGCACTCAACAGAAATGGCTACCAATGTTAGGTTTCATTGTTATGCTTCAAAAGCAAAGTTACCCACTCACAGCTTCAATGAAGCCGGCGTGAAGCTGATCTTCTGCAAAGATGTGCAGATGGAGGCGCTTGACGCTGAAGAGCACAGCAGACTTAATCATGGTGAGCGTCTCCTCCAGCCTCTCCCCGCAGGCCACCACAGCCAAGTGCATGGGAGGTTCAGGCCTGGTACCAGCAGCCTCCTGCTGAGCCTGCTGACGCATGATGTACCTGAGGGAGAAGACGTAATTGGAGGTGCGTTACACTCGGGCAGAGCCACACTCGAGATATTTTGGGCAAGATGATCTGAGTCCTATAACAGTAATAAACTTACCATATAGGAGGCAAGCTAGTATTTATTATATTCCTTTAGTGCAAAGGGTGGAGGATTTGGTGAGTGTGACTTGATCTCTCTAGAGCACTCACACTGTAGTTGTTTTAAGCCATGCCTGTATTTAACTGCACCCAATAATTCTAATCGTGAATAAATCCCCAAAGTAGTCATTTGTCACTACGGTGAAGAACTGTCCCTTTCTTTGTCTTATGTGAAAGAAACTTTTAAATTCTGGACTAAAAAACGTGTTTCAAAATGTATTTTCTAACCCCCTTAATAGAAAATAAAATCTCCCCAAAAATTGTGCTTCAGGCTGGGATACTTAAACCACTACGCTGTACAACAGTATTTGGCGCCCTCTGCTGGATTAAATATGCAAAGACGCTATCTAAAACGTATCCTGAGCCATTTCCCCCCATTATTTTCTGGGTACAAGTAGAAATTGTGATTATTCAGATAAATCTGTGACAGAAAATATCAACACGTTATTCAGATGTTTAATCCATTTAGTATGAAGTACCCACTTTTCTCTTCCTTTACTCTGCCCAAACCTGAACCATAGCAAACACAGCCATGTGTGGACACCATGTTGATTTAAAGCAGCGTGATAAAAACACACATTTAGGCTACGTCAGTTATTTTTGTACTAGCACATTTTTTTAATTCATTTGCCAAAGATATGGCTGTGGGACACACAATGTGTGGTTTACACAGATCCTACATCACTGACATATCGACACATATCTTTTATACATGAGACCTGCACGTTAAAGTGCAAACCTAAGCAGGTACTGTGCAGCATGTCTAAATATTTACTTGTTGAGCTTCCCTATGACCGAGTCGCATTCCTGTAGCCTGAGTGATTACACATGAGTACCTGAGCATGCTTTCTGAGTTTTACAGCTTGTCCCGTGAAGCACAACTACGTTGTTTCGATTTATTAAAACATTGAAAATCCTACCAATTGAACGAGAGTGCGTTTTTATCCGTGACCCCTCGCCTGGCTCCAGACGCTCGCAGTGGGATGAGAATCTTCTTTGCTCCGTTTCTTCTGGCGGCCACGTCCGAGTAAAAGAGCCTGCTGTAAACATACAAGCCCGAAAACACGGCAAACACCATGCACAGCATCAGTGCACGCATGTACCGCCGCATTATACAGTTTCAAAACGCAACTCGGAGCTGAAATCATTACACAGAAACTAGCATTTAATCATAGACCGCTAAGCTAGACGCCGCGGTAACGCACTTCCGGCGGGGATTTACAAAATTAAACTCATTCCAGCACCAATTACGCCCTCTGGCGGTGGTTTGTTTTGTTTTTTCTTTGGGGGGGAGGGGGTGTTGTTGTTGTTTTTATACCTTTAAAGGTTTGTGGAGAACAGTCAAAAGTCTTACTTATCTGACTTTATGCTCATGTTAAGAAAATAAAATAAGAAGACAATATATGATTTGATGTATATAGCAAGACTTTTTATTATTTATTCTGACTCAGTATAATACTATTATTAAAATTAAAAATTCTGAGTATATATATATATATATATATATGCGCCTTTCTGATCCTTTTATTTATTTACTGGATACTGTGTATGTATAAGGATTTATCTGATCTAACCTGCGTATTTTTTTTTTTTAAAGTACACTTAGAAAAATGGGGAAATAGGTAACTTCAGAGCCATCTTGACGAACACAAAGAACAATTCAGAGCACAGTTTGTCTTTATGTCCAACAAAATGACATTCTTCAACTTGGACACAGTAGCTTATTGTCAGAATCTTGCTTAACTAAAAAGGCAATCAATATTTTTATTTATTCATGTTTAAATAACTAACTTGAAAGCATGCCTAATAAGACCTCTTGGGAAACAATTTAAGTTGAAAAACTTACACTATGTTTTGAGTGTGCATCACAGCCGATTTCGACACTAAAAACTGGACAAATGTACAAGTCTACAAGTTATACTTTTCTTCTTATGCTGTTTCACTTTCTGTGCTTTGATGCTCCGAAACAGGTCGTGGCTGTCTTTACACTTTTATTTTGAAGGCGGCAGCAACAAACTTCCTTATCTTATCTATGTTTTGTGTGTTTAGTGTTGCAGCTTGCTCAACAGAAGCAGGAGGTTGGGGGAAGGGTGGGAGCGAATAGCAGAGTTCTCCCCCATCCCTCCCCCCTCCAGCCCCTGTCTGCAGCAACTTTCCACGGGTCTCACCTCTGAAAAGACTCATTCAGTGTCTTTGATTCAGTGTGGCTTTAAGTGACAAATCATCCTTAGTGATGTGGTTGCAACTGACAACCCTGAATTTCAATTGCATTTTCATTAAGGGACATAAAAGGTCACTTATCTGATGTATATAACAACATCAGAGCTGCTGGTTGTTTAATATTTAAGTCTTGATTTGAATTTTCAAATTAAAAGTGCAGGACTACAATATTGAGTGCTAAGGCAAGCCCCAACATGCCTTTGCCTGCATGCAACAAAGTGACAAATGAGAGCTGTGTACACAAGAAAGCAGCTTTGTGTGTTTGAATTTTGTAATTTTCTTATTCAGACATGTAATAAACAAGTTCACACATTTTAAAACAAATGAGCATGGCAACAAAAAAAAAAAAAATCAAAAAACTATATCAATAAGTGACACTAACACATTTAAAGTGTTCCATTGTTGCCACAAGGAGCAAATGTTCATCAGAGCAGCTCTCCCCGGGCTCACACGCCTAGTCCCAGCTAGAGTAGCGAACCTAAGAGGAGACACTCCCGACACACTGAAACAAATACTAACAAACTAAGAGACATAACCTTTCCCACAATATACCAAGACCTTAGTATCATCATGCCATGACAGTTCTCAGAATGCGCTCTAAAATAGTGAGTAAAAATCTCAACAATAACACTGGTATGATGGATAATACAACCACATCAAAACATTGTAGTACAATAGTTTAGAAATATCTATTTCATCTGTTTAATTATTCTACATGTTTTATAAGTTATTGTGTGTAGTTAGGTTGATCTATAGTTGTTCTGCTGGGAGTTTTGAATACTCTAAAGCTCTGCCTTTTTTTCCCCCCTCTTTTCTTTTTTTTCCTTTTTTGCTACGTCAGTTAAATAAAGTCCATCACACTGCAAGACATCACTCATACAGCTTGTAAAAGTGCAAGTCCACAACTCATTTTCCCCCATTGTACAAGCACAACGCTGCATCCAAAGGGTAGCTGCGGAGCAACATCAGCATCCTCTGGTTCTCCACTGGGATGCTGAACAGCACGTGAGTGAGCAAACTGCGCTTCCTGAGACTCGTATACATCTACTCGCGAGTGTCCGACTGCGGGGAAGAGCGTCGGGCTTAAGTGTGGAGGTGAAGGAGAAGCTGAAGCAGAGATTAACAGGCGAACACAGGTGTCACTTACAGCTTTACCATCTACTGTGTTTAGCTGACAATGTCCCAGTGACACACAGGATCAACCTGGTTTGGAACAGATCTTAAAGAAAATAAAAGCACAGCAAATAAAAGCTTCAAACTGACGATGTGCATCTTGTAAGGCAGCATGCTGAGTGTACATCGGTCTGTGGGTTCATGTGATCGGCGTGATCCAAAAGGAAGTCAGTGACTCGGGACAGGATTTGTTTACTTTATGTAGCCACGATGTGAAAAACAAACAAAAAAAAAAAAAACAGCAAAGATTCACGCCGACTTTAATCTGGAAGAAGCCTGCGTAATTCTACATGCTGCATTAAGTGATTTTTTTAATAGCTAGAGGGCAAAAATATATCAACTCAATGAATCAGAGCACAGATTATATTGATTTTAGCTCTGTCAGTAGTTTATTCATCTTGCAGATGTATACTAAGCAGCGAAGGCCTTTCCTTGGATTGGTAAATTTGAGCAACAAGAGTCCAATTTTTATTCGTCTCATAGCCCAGATATGGTCTGCTGCTACCAATCACTGTGACAATAGGTGGTTGGTGTAGGCATCATTTATGTAAAGGTCATAAAAATACAAACATAAAAGCTATATGATGTTGCAGAACTGATAAATATCTGTAGTCAGTTTTGTCAGTTTTCCACATGAAAGTCTAGCTCACAATTGAACATGAGGTTGCTGTCTGGGCAGAATACATGATGCCTGCTGACTTGTGGTGAACTGACCCAAAAAAAATGACCTGCACTGTTCTTACACTGGGAGCAATAATACATAACATGGATTTTGTACTAGGAAGCTGGCATTTAAAGGCTGCTTTATGCGCCATCAACCTTCCTGGGAACTGGCATTACTAAGTAGAGGTTTGCAAGGTAACATAGAACAAAATTGGCAGCTGGGGTACATGTATGCTAAAATTACTTAGTAGTGTGTTTATATATAAAAAGATCACTTAATACAAGTTCAGGCTTGTGGTAGCTACTGCCTGAATTGAATGACACAAAGACCAGCTGATTGCATTTGAAAGTTAGTGAAGGGTGACTAATTAAAGGACAAAGAAAGCCATAATAAACTTTTTTTTATGATCACATGTCTAGAACAGCTTCAGTGCACCTGGGCAGAATTCTCCAAGGTATTTGCTCCCTTGGTTATTTGAAAATGGTGAAATCTCCTATATACATGTTCAGAAAATTTCAGGCATGGTGATTGTGAAGGTCACAGAATATGATTCTGATCATTTTCATAACAAATTAATTCAGTGCTCTACAATGGAGGCACTCATGCCAGAAGAGTACGCTCCCATCAGAGAAATGGTTCATCACAAGATAAAGGTGACATCTTTGCACTTGTTCTCCCTGACCTTTTCTTCTAATCAGACAACTGCACCCAAACCATGTCAGCCAGATGTAACAGAGCCAACACTGTCCTCGCTGTAACCGTCAGTGGGACAGATTCGATTCTATTCTATTGCTGACTGTGGCACAAACTTAAAGACAGGATTTTCCTTCATACTGTGTCTTCCTGCCAGGGGATATAACGGACTTTCAGTAACCAATGGGCTTCAATCACTATGCAAAAACAACAAAAACAACAAAAAAACAACAAAAAGTGGCAGAGGGAGTGCCACCACTGTGCTGTGTTTAAAAAAGAAAATCATTACAGCAGAGGCAGTCTAACAGGGGAAGCTTAAGAGTATCAAGATCAGGTTAAAGGTTCAGTGTGGGGACACTGATGTTCGGGTTTATAACAGGTAGGTAATGAATTCAGGCAGAGGCAGAATATTCCACACGGGGAAAGAAAAAGTCCCTCTGCCATCCACTGATGTTGATGATGATTATGAAGATGAAAGCAAGGACAGGGATCCACATTTCATAGGGAAAAAAGACAAATCATGGAGGTTAGGTGCACGTGGAGGAAAACCTAAAGCATGAGGATCCAGCACTCTATCCAAAACTTTGTTTCTCCTGTCAGTTCTGAAGAAGTTCCTCATCAGTCTGTGAGTAAATATTCCAGGAGCAAGCTTTTAGACAGTGTGCTGCTTACTTACAACTACACAAAAAATAATTCCAACCTACCAAGTAGACTACTAAAACCCTTCCAAGATTTAGCAAAAGTCGTATTGCTTTCTAAATGCACAATTCCACTGCTGTAGAAAATCCGCTAACTGATCAAACTCGCCAAATCTGATGTGTCCTTGCAGCAAAAAAATTTCTAATAAAAACAAAAAATTTTAAAGAAAAAAAAAAAACAAACAGGAGAAAAAGAAAAGTTTTATTCATTATCGTGCAGCTCTAATGTAGAGGCAGGATACTCCTCTAGTGACTTGTGGACTTGCAGATGAGACGTTGATGGAGGCGGGGTGGAGGGAAAGGTTTCAGGGAGGCTGACTCAGTGAGACTCTCCGTTGACCGAGCTCCCCTCTCCTCTGGGTGAGGAAGAGCGGGAAAGGCCCTTCTCTGTGTTTTCTGAGCTAGAGCCGTTCTGGCTGTGGTGGTCGGCCGATGACACGGAGCTGGAGGAAGTGGCCGAGGTGGCTGAGGGCTTGGCCTTCTCCTTAAAGTCCGTTATGATGACTGTCAGGTCCCCAACCGTCACCTCCAAGTGCTGGGCGCTGCTGCGATCGATGTTTTTTAGTCTTGGCCTGATGAGTGAGTGGAAAAGACCATTAAGCATACAAGGCTATTTTTAAAAATCCTGCATAAAGAGAGTCTTCCTGGTGCTGCTTTGAAATATACTCCTGGTGTCTCCCACTTCCCACTTCCTGAAATTCTTTATGAAACATGACAGCCTAACTCCAGGTGGCAACATAAACAGTTTTTGCACTTTTCCATGTTTATTCATGAATCCTTCTAATATCTGACTCTGCCAACCTGGCATCAGCTCGCTTACCTCATCTTCTTGTGGCTGTTCTTCTTAAGCGGCGGCTCTCTGTCGCTCTTCTCCTTCTCGACTCTCTCCTTCTTTTCCTTTTTGGGCTGTGAGGGCAGCACAAACTGCTGCGTTACCTGCTGCTGAGAAACTAGCTGGGATACGGGACGTGGCTTCCTGATCCAGGAGGGAGGAGTGTCGAAAAGGGGATGAAGGGAAAAAGACGGAGAGGGAGAGACAAAGGGAGAGACGGAGAGAGGCAGATTAATGAGAGGGAAAAGCACAATGAACACATGGCTTTGTGCTAGCCTACCACTATAATCAAGAGCCAATGATCACTGCCAGTGCTGGTTAGGATGGTGCTGCTCAAGTGCTCTTAACACTGGCAACACACGCTGAGTGCATTTAAAATAAAACCCGGAGTTCAGCCATCTGTGAGATGTGGAGTGTACCTGTGCAGGCTTGTTTTTAGCACTCACAAGACAAGATCAGTTGTGGTAAATACACAGGTGCAGTAGGAATTAGAAGTGTGCAAAACATACTGAATATAAAATATTTAGCAGATTAATCATCTGCGGAAATAATAGTTAGGCTTACTTTTGAATGTAACTGCAACTAACTGACTACAACATGGTAAATGGTCAGTATTTGTATAGCGCTTTACTTAGTCCCTAAGGATCCCAAAGCACTTTACACTACATTCAGTCATCCACCCATTCACACACTGGTGATGGCAAGCTACATTGTAGCCACAGCTACAATGTAAAATCCTGCTTTGATATTAATAGGTGTGTTCGCCACACATTCTTTACTCAGGTAGGCGTCTGTAAGACAGAATGACACCATCCATGATCCCCCCGCTCTTATGTTGAACATGCAGTCATTGTTAACCAGTAATCGCTTTAAATGCTTTATGTACACTGCAGTGATGATACTTGTCTGTGCACGGCATTAGCTGCGATGATGTGAATACGCCCTCCATGTCTGCTCGAGTACAATTATGCTTTTCATTGTGGCCTTTCAAGAACTGGGCACCATTTTTTGGGACTTAAAATAGAATAACTTAACTGTAGTTTGTTCTCGATGCAAAGCAAGTGCCGAGTTGTTGATGTGAGGGGATGTTCCTGAGAAGCATGGATAATATACCTTCACACACAGGTTCCACAAATCGCTGAAGACAGAGCCAATGTGATATTAAATGGTCCTCCTCACATTCATACCTCCATCTTTCATGAGGGTGTAATGTCTCAGAAATAATGTATTATGCAACTGGTTGGCTACAGGAGCATGCATTAGGACTGTGATCGTATTTCTGAGCAGGACTCTGTATGTGTGTGTATTTTGGAGCTTGCCAAGAGCCCTAGCCTGAGAGGGAAGTGTGCTGAAAAGGCCATCTGTTGGGGCGGTCTACACATCTAGTGCCTTTATTAATTGCATGCACACACAAATGAATTACACACAGTATGAATGCATGCATGTCCATATACTACACTGCATGTTGTATAGAAAACAAAAGCGATTCTAGAAGAAAATGTATGTTTGCTTTTATATACAGTGCAACAGCATCCAGTGATGTACATTAAAGCATAGCATGTATAATTATATTTTTAACATTAAACCCTAAGCAGAACAATAGCTACAGATTGGTAACATGTAATATTTGTCGTAATGACTGATGCTGGCTTATTGGACTATATGATGTCAAGTGTGTCAGTAGTTGGTTTCATTTATTCAATTTTGCACAGGTTAATTGTGTCACAAAGAGCTTAAAAAAAGCTCCAGTTACTGTTTCATTTGAAGATATTTTGTTGTATCTATGAATGCTTCTGAAATAAAGTAGATTTGGTAGAATTTATCATGAGTCACAATGATTAGCTCCGGTGGCTGTGTCAGAGCCAGCACGTGATGTTGCCTGTAGCATTTCAGGGGTGACTTGTCAGTGCTGCTGCTCCCCTGCATTGCTGTGGGCCGTTTCATCACCTTCACAGCATTCACCTACAGGCTCCAGAGGGTATTTACCAGAGGTGTGGACTCGAGTCACATGACTTGGACTCGAGTCAGACTCGAGTCATTAATTTTATGACTTTAGACTTGACTTGAAAAAATGTTCTAAGACTTGTGACTTGACTTGGACTTTTACACCAATGACTTGGGACTTGAATTGGACTTGAACCGGTTTACTTGAAAAGACTTGATATTTTACCCCAAATATAAAATTTAACATGCATATTATATAGAGATTGAAAATGTGACGTCATTCACGGGTAGAACCGCAAAGGATTCTGGGAACTCGTGGCAAGCGGTACTAGCGCACGCAGGCTTTCAATTAAAATCAGTTATACAGCGATAAAAAGAAACACAAAAATGTCAAGAAGCCGTTGTATTATTAACTGCAATAGCCGGTCGCATGACAGCCACGGGAAGCCGACGGGTAAAGAGATCGGTTGTTTTCGGATTACGTCGTTGAAGAGAAATTGTTCGAGCCATGTTTCCGAAGTAACAAAGACGCGACGGATGGCCTGGATTGCAGCCATTCAATGATCAAATATAACGTCCCAGAACACTCCAGCTCACAGGTTAGTCTGCTCCAAGCATTTACACGAAGGTCAGTGTTTTTTAGTAGTTAATACGTCATTTTTCTTAACATAATCGTGATATAGGTTACAAGCAAGTCTGGCGCTGAACAGAAATTGTCGCGCTATGCTCCTTTATTTATTGTGTTTATTGTGCATAAATAGTGAATTGTCCTGACACAATATTGCGTTTCGCTTCTGTTATTATGGTACATTGACAAAAACATATACTTTTATTCACAGGATAAAACAGGTTTTTTGTATCACTAATTGCCCAGTACGATTACAGCATACAGTATTATTGTCACTGCTACATTTCTGTGATGGGTACCAGAAATTATTTCCACTACTACCCATCCCACTACTACCCACTACTACCCACTACTACTACTACCCATCCGTCAATAAACTGTACCTGGGCTTGTTGCAGTGACCTGAAGTTACTAAACTTCATGATCGTATGCGCTCACTCCAAGAGCCGTATGATTATAAATATGCATATAAATATGCTACGATGAGATAGCTGACTTCATCTAACTAGCAAATGTTGTCCAGGCTACGTTGGTGATACAGTTTTTTTTAATGTGTATGATATTTTTGTCATGCGATTTTAAAGCTGGTCCTACAACCGCATCCAAGAATAACATGCAGCTTATCTCAGAACTGTCGGTGAAAATTATTCTTGGAGCTAGGTTTAATTGAGCTGCATTTTAAAGAGGTGCAATTTCACAATTTGTGTATATTTTCTACGTTCACTATTTTGTCATGTGTTGAGAAAAACACAGATTTTAAAATTACATGGTCTAATATTTACATTTAGCATATAACTGCAACATTATTTTTTCGTTTTTTTTTTTTTAAAGACTGGAAAGGACTTGAAATTCAAAGTTTCAGACTTGTGACTTGACTCGGACTTTTACACCAGTGACTTGAGACTCGACTCTGACTTGCCTGACATTACTTGAGATTTGACTTGAGACTTGAGGATAAAGACTTGAGACTTACTTGAGACTTGCAAAACAATGACTTGGTCCCACCTCTGGTATTTACCTATTGCTCTCCGATTCTATATGTCACAGATTTGTGGTTAGTAGCACTGGAAAGTTGAAAATGCTGATTACCTTATGGTATTTTTCTCATGTGGACGAACCTGTGCCTTATTACATTTAAGATGTGCTGCAATTACAAAATATTAGCTTCATGAAATTTCATTTTAAAAAAAGAAAAGAAAAACAAAGAATTCCATTAGAACTTCTAATACAACTTTACGGTGTCTTTCAAGTGTATGACACCTGATCCCAGATTAGTCTGACCACTATGACTTGTTGTGCAGAAAATAGTTGCACATTTTTTCCAAAGTGAGCCCTGGTGGCCCATTTAGCCTCAGTTAAAGGTTTTTCTACCTCAAATTCCACATGGATATACATACACAGAAGCTCCTGTCTTTTTCTGAGGGCAAAGATGTTGTTGAGCAATTCTGGGATGACCTAAATTGGGGCCAAGCTTCAAAGACTCTCTCCCACAGACATTTTTTTTTAAACTTAGCTTTCACTGCCTTCACATAACTTGCAGTGATGCTAGCAAGTCTAAAGTAAAATGCAAATGGGTCTCTTGGCCTACATAACTGTCTAATAGGGAGGAGATGTAGAGATTCTCTAATATGTCTGTCTTGTCAGCAAGATGCTGCAGAAGTGCTGACTCCTTTTTAAATAAAGACAAAGGCCTCTCAGAGTCCTCTGTTCCTAGTTCGAGTAATTTGCTGCTCTCCTTGACATCTTTTTGTTTAATAGTCCTACAGCAACTAAACAGCATCTGGTGGTCTGAATGTACAAACATACACACAAAACAGCAACGGTCACAAAAGGATCAGCTGTCCCGCCCTCAGGACAAACGTTATCAGCTTCCAGAACTAAAAACTCATCTGGCTGCGTCATTCATAATATCCTTAGGCTTTTGTTTGATGAATTTAGTTTAGAACGTCATTGTGCACTTTGTGTGATTTACTGTATGCAAGTAATTAATTCCTCCTCTCATTAATGCAGTGAGTGAGTGATGGTTTTGCTTGAAATGTAATCTCCCCTCAGCCTAAAATGTTTTAGATTGAAAGCCTGGATGTGCCAGAGAGCAAGTGAGGCCACGTCTAAATACATACAGCCAACCTCCCTCCATGTATTACAGTGGAGTTGATTCTCACTAATAGAACCAGCTCAATAACCAGGAGGTGAAAGAGGAGATAGACAACCCAATATTATGGGGAGGCAAAGCGGCAGGTCTAAACAGAGCTGCCTCTGTTAACCCAATCAAATGGTGTTTATCTCTGCACTTAGGCCCTCACTGCTAGCCTCCCTTTGGGCACCGAGTGTGGGTTTGTGTATGTGTGTGTATTGATTCCAAAATAATTTCTGTCCCGAACGTAACGGTCTATTCTTTCAGACATTAATACTGCGTGTTGGAACCTCTGTTCCTGTCGATATCTGCTTCACTCATTCTGCTACAGCTAATGGAGTCCCACAATGGGAAATTAGGACATTACAGGGGGAGGCTTAAACATAGCAAATTGTATTTCCTTCAAAGAGGAGAGTACAGCAAACACACAAAGCCTTGGTTTCAATTCACAGAAAGTGATCAGCCAGTTTATTGTTACATTTATTATCTTTGCCTTCACTTGTTCTTTTTCACAGATTCTTCTTCTGCAATGTTTTATTTGTAGAACATGAGTGCAACACTATGTTAAACAAATGACCAATAGGGGGTCAACTTGAACTAATACTATTACTAATAACTAATAATAATATTTTATACTCAGATAAGCAATGATTAAAAACAGTTCCAAACCTAATTTGTTCCTACTTTACTGGTTGGTACTTATTAGCATGTATGTGGGATTCACAATTAAAATTTATAGACATAGCCTTCTAACCTAGCTTTCTAAGGCCTCGGTCATCCTGTCCTATAGTGGGCTAGAGTCAGCAACCCCCTGGCAAGTGCTGGTTGCTAAGGAAAATGTATATTCCACAACTAGTTAACGAGTGGCTGCTGACTGACACTGGGTGAAAACAGATTACTGTGGTATGCAAACACTGAAACTTGAAAAAGCGCATCACAAAACAGAAATGTGTAACATTAATTTGCCTTCGAGGAATAACTTGGTCATTACTATTGCAACCAACATGCTTCAAAAGGCACAAGTTTTCCCTTAAAGGTTCCCGTTTCCAGTTTGCATTGCACTTTACTGGGTAAGTAGTTGGCGAGTGTTTGCAGACAAGTCGGCATCTTCGATACAAACTATGGAAAACCGTGGCAACCTGCTAACAACCGAAGCAATCACAACGAGGTCTTTGTAACCAATTTCAAAACCTAAAGAAACCACTTGCCAAACGGTCCCATAATACACACTTTTCTCTAGTGATAGTTTCCAGGGGGGTCACTGACTGGTTTCCAAGCCTGTGTGACTGGAGCTTTAGTAATCGATTTAACACCGGCTAGGAGCAATGTCCAACAACACTCACAAGTAGTCCAGGAATACACATTTTTCCCCTCACGACTGGTGACTGACAGATGGTTCCTAAGCGGTCTCTACGTCTGTGTGACTAAGGCCTTATTCAATCACAGCCAGGAAAGTCTGAAACTTCAAGAAGCCAAGTTTCCTTGAGAAAGACTTTGAATCTTCCAGTTAACAAAATCATTCTTTTGACAGCCAAGAAGGCTAGTCCTGCCATCTTTATGTCCTTTTTCAGTGTAACTGTGCAGTCTTCACTAACACTAACACAATAACAACAACAGGACAAAAGAGAGAGAGATGTATAGTCATCCATTCTGTAAGTCGATAAAACATTTCTGGGCAAAAGGACTTGACTTCACGGCGATGTCACAGCACACAATCCACAACAATGCCAGCACAGATCTGAAAAGCTTTTTTTTTTTGTAAGGGTAACACAAGTTCTAACTTTTTCAACTCGTTAAGGCGGTTTTAAAAGAAAAAAAGAAAGAAATATCTGCAGATGAATGTACTGTATTGTAGTTTATGTTGTTGTTTCTTGTTGATACAGCTGTTCTTTTTCTTTTTTGGCCTCTCTTGTGTGAAACAAAATAAACACAAACCTCGCTCTCAATCTCACAACCTTAAAGTTTAATCGTGAACTGGAGGCAAAGTTAGTTTATTCTGCAGAAACTGAGCTGAAAAAAAAATGTTGCCACTGATCCCTTATGCTTACTTCAGTGACAGGGGAACTCTAGCTGACCCTTTTCCAAATATGTTGCGCGCGCGCGCACACACACACACACACACACACACACACACACACAGCATCTATCGTGTTCACACTCCTCTATCCTCTCACTTTTTTTCCCCTCCCTCCTCCTGATGCACTCGGTGACCTCCCACTCGTTCACTGCTGCCCTGGGCTTAAGAAAATATCACACAAGGATTCAAAAATGGGAGAAAAACTCTGATGTCAGCAAGTCATAAGCTGGCATAATTTTTTCTAATTAACTTCTATTTTCTGCCACAATGGACAACTGGGTTATCACCAGTACTGCTGAAACAACATGGATAGTGTTTAAGAGCACTAATCATTTAACACATCTTAGCAGAACAAAGGCAACGATTGGTATTAAACTCCTTCACACAGAATCACCTTTAACAGTTTTGAATAACTACTCGTTTCTTGTTTGCTGGAACTCAAACTGTATATGGTAAATGGCCTGCATTTGTATAGTGCTTTTCTAGTCCATAGGACCCCAAAGCACTTTACACTACATTCAGTCATTCACCCATTCACACACACATTCACACACGTATATGGCCCCAGGTGGTTTCATGTGATTAAATGTGACCTCAGTGGAATGCACATCATACCACAGAGTTGCTACACTGAGAGAACAATGAAACGGCAACATTTCATAAGCAGGGCTGTGCCGTATCATGCCATCTGCAATAATACCAATATAAATTTTTTATGCGATATAAAATAATATCACAATATCATTGCTATAGCAACATGCCTTTACGTTCCCAACACATAACAGTGAGAGAAACCCAGACATGTCTGAGAGGAAGAGTGGTGTGTCAACCTCTGATGGTGATTTAGTAACTAATAGGGTTGCCACAAACGATTATTTTGATAGTCGACTAGGCGGCGATTATTTTTGCGATTAGTCGACTAATCAGATCATGCATCCATTTAACGTAAAACATACCGCTTATTGCACCAGCATGCATCTGCTCTTATATAACAATCATTAGCTTACAGCTTTAAGTGTTTAAGGTATGTGCTAACTAAAAATAAAGACAAGATGATAGTTTATTAAATTTTAATGAAATTTGCAGATTGTTTCGGTGAAGTTTAATAAACTCCTTGCTATCTAAAATATAACAGGACACCGGAGTAAATTCTGGAGCATCTCACACTTCTGATGATCAGCTGTCTGCTTGATGTTTATTCAGCTGTGTAAAAACTATAACTTTAATCTCAGCCAAACCGATTTACTCAGGAACAAATAAAATACTAAAAAAAGCCAAACTATAACATTTTTAAGTTATCTAAGTGACTTATATATCATGTTTAACCTGAGTAGCGAAAGACGGTGGTGGGTTTGAAAGCGATTTGCTGGGAGTCCGGTGTTCTCACCGGCTCTAGTGAGCCTTGCCCCAGGCTAACTATCGAGCTGGTGCGTAACAAGACGCCTCTGAAAACGTCGGAGCGCTTTTGAAAATATGTGGTGTCTTGATAAACTGAGCAGATATTTGAAGTTTACACAGTTACATTCTAGCCTGAAAATATGTAAAACATTTATTTTGTGACCCAGAAAGAATAATAACAGTAATATTAAAACTAACCAGCTGCCGCCATTGTTGGAAACTGAGCAGGGCCACGATGGGCTGCGCTATGAATTCTGGGACACACACACGTGGCAGCCCTAGTAACTAAGAGTGATACTTTAACAACCTCCAACAAAGCACAAGACTTTGTAAATCTATACAGAAAAAATTTTCTTGTTTTGCCACTTGAGGCGACCTGAGGCTTCGTAGCCTGGTTGTGTAGTTCAACCAGGCTACGAAGGAGGAAATACTAGCAGCTGGTGATGCACGACCCAAAAGTAAGCAAATGATTCAACCAAGCATCACTAACTGCATTCACTATCAGCACTCCATATGACAGGAAGAGCAAACGGTAGATGGAAATTATTAATGTGGTTACATGGTATATGGCAAAGCAGGGCTTTAAGCAGCTGGTTAAAAAGCTCAACTAGAGATACAAAATCCCAGATTGAAAAATATTTTCTGTTTTATTATATGACAATATTAGCAAGCTCCTTACAAGTTACAAGGTTAAGCTACTTTGTTATTACTTGTATGCTTACATTTGGTATGCTGTGGCAGTTGATATAATGCCGTGCTTTTGCACTATAATTCTCCTGGGATGTTGTTTCAGTATTTCGAATTAAGAAGTCTGTCATCAATAACAGTAGCTCGCTGCAAAACAGCTTCATTTTTGTTGCACTAATAAATTCTGCTGCCTGCAAGTATTGATAAAATGTTCAGAATATTTTTTTTCTATATCGTTGAAAATGTTGTTATTGCAAGTTTTCTTGAAATATAACCCTACTCAACCCAACGGTTGGCAGATATGGAGTAAACAATTATTTCACTTGTAGATTAATCTGTGGATTCTTTTTGATTAACAGTGCCTGAAAGTACAGCAATGGTGAAAAATGTCTGCGAAAAATATTATAATATTCTTTGAATCTCTGACAAGTCCAAAAATATTTTTTCATTATATAAATAAAGAAACACGATCAAGGGAACTGCTGAGGCTCTAAACTAAAAACTTGGTTCCAGCTTTGTGACGATGTATTTTAAGTTATTGCTAGTATCGTTTCGGGAACTTATCTATCAATATGCATTCCAAAAATATCCCTGTCGACTATCGATCTAAATCCTATCAGAGTCCAGTATCCTAAATATCAATTGGAAGTGGAAGTGTCAAACACTCAGTGGTTCGGGCTATTTGTATTATCGCCATACATCATAAGCTAGGGATGTGTGCGACTATACAACCAAGCAACCAAAGCAATGTATAACCAGAATGTAAAAAAACAAGAAAAGTCCTGCGCATTTCAGAAAAATTTGAAACGTGATTTGATTAATGACAAACATGACTAATAACTGTTTCATATAACTCTTAAAATACACATGCAATATATGTTAGGCCAATGTTAGCTTTATCCATTTCAAGCACTCAGTTTTAAATGTTTTGCGAAGGGTTTCTGTATGTTAGACGACTTGACCAGTCTAAGTTTTTCTCTCATTTAAATGACTGGTAAATTAATCACCAGGTACATAACTAGTATATGCAAACCATCAGCAGAGCACATGTGCCATCACTTTTTAGTGGCTATGTAGTGCATGTTCAGCCTATGGCAGAGTGAGTCACAAGCAAAACAAGGCGTCGAGCTTGTGTTTCAGGATTGTGCTCTATATAGATTTGTTTTGTTAAAATATTGAACTTCTAATGAGTGGCTCCCAAAACACAGTACAGAATTCTGCAGATGTTTGGACTGCATGCTGTCATTTATCGGGTACACAATGTGATGAGCAAACAGCCAACAGGACAGCTGATGGACTGCAAATAAGCATCAGAGCGTGCTCCTATAAACAACTTTCATCTCGCTGTTCTGTGATGATTGTGAGATCATTGTCACATAGCTTATTTTATGCCCTGTTGAACACTCAATCCAGGTGTAGGTGTGTGTCTGTTTCAAATTTTCTATCAGCAGGTTGTATGTTGCTCCTGGGAGCTCCTCCAAACCTGATGATTAATGTCTTTCCCTGCCAGTACATGCTACCACTGTGTGTGTGTTCGTGTGTGTGGAACAGAGAGGGAGACAGATGGCCCTCCACGTCCTGTGGTTTATGACACCTTCTCCAGCCTGCTAGCCACACTACGCTACATTGTCCTCTCACACAAACGCCTGCCTGCACAAACACACAGAGCAGTATGTCATGCATCAGTGTCACCGCAGTAATTACAGGCTTATCACGTAGCCATAATCTTGAGCCACAATGACGTGATAACAGCCAGCTTCATTGTCCGTGGTGTGCACTCGGTGTTTGTATGCTATGTAAGCACTAATACCAGTAACCCACACAGCTGAGCCAACTGTGTCACTTATTAGAGGAAGTAATCATTCAAATGGGATTACAAGACATTGATTGTTGCTATATAGTGTTTCATACGCCAAGTTAAAAATTCAATTTACAGCCAGTCATCATAGTTGTATGAATACCAGCTCATAAAGCTGTGCTCATCTGTTGATGCCTGTTCTAATGATCTCATCTGACTTAGTCACTTGTGATCCAACGGCTATTCTGAACTCAAAGGATGCACACAACCAAAAATACCTGGATGCATTTCGTAACATTTTCCTGGGATGACTCAGTGTTACGGATCAAAGGAAAACAATGAAAGCAAACCCTGAAACCATTTCATTCTTAGCACTTAACTGCAATGGAAACACATGACTCGAGTGTGTTGCTCTTTGCTAGTTACACAGTTTGTCTGTTTATACAGAGAAATGCAATATAGCAAAAAGGGTTGTCCTCACTGTTTGTCTATAAAGTCTGTAAAAAAGCCATATTGTATGTATACTTAAAACTAGTCATATCGAGAGCTGGATTTTCACAGTGAGTGAATCAGCCACATTCGAGCCAAATGCACATTTTGAGCTCAGTGTTTAGTAATGTGGACTGCACATAAACTGTGAGTGTGAGCTTTTGTGGGGGGGGGTTGATAAAACAACATCTAAAAACACACAAAACACAGTCAAATGCTGACAGGCTCCCAACCAGCCAGAATGGTTTGCACTTGTTTAGGTGGAGCAGGCAAAACCCTGCACATCAGTCATTCTGTCACCGACAGACGCCCCAGGTTAAGTTCAATGCCTGGGAAGACACAGAAAGGGGGAGACACAACGCCAGTCGCCAAGAGAAAGAGGAGATAAGCATAGGGAGAGGGTGAACACAAACAGGAGCTAACTAATAGGAAGCATGATCGAAGTGGCTGTCATAAATAGAGAAATATGTAGAAATATAATGCTGTCAAACAGGCTCCTGAACATGGAGCATTTCCCCAGCAGCTCTGATTTGTTGGAGCTCTGCTCATTGAACAGATGCAGGTGTGGATGTGAGGGAAGGTCACACACTGCTCTATTACACCCAGCTGAAATTGGCTAAGGACGATGTTTCGGTTAAACAGCTGTCTTTCAGCACCACTTCACATGACATTTTAAGACTTTTATTCCAAACAGCAGCAAGGAAAATTACAGCTGAAACAAATCTTAGCTTTCACTGCATTCCTCAAGGATTAGGATAATACAGGACAAGTCATGACAGACACGATGTGAGACCCTAAAATGCCTTGCTCAGGGACCATGCAGGAATCAAATCTGTGATCTTGTACTACATTATCAAACAGTCTATTTTCTACTAATGCTGTGCCAAACCTGGTGCTTTCTATGAGAGCCAATACACAGTATTACTAGCAGAAGTTGGGTTACATCTGCCAAACATTGGTAAATTTGTTACAGCAGCCCCTCCCCACAAGCACTGACAACTTTGGGAGAAGCAATTTTGTGGTGCTGTGATTCTAAATTGGGCAATGGCACTGCACAGGTGAAAAAGGGGTGTAAGACACTTCGATCGATCAGGCTTGTTTTCAAAGTGTGGGACTCAGTCAAAAGAGTTTTGGGAAGATAAAATGGTTCTCTGAAGTACAGTAATGAGATTGCATGATACGTTGTGATCCCAAAGCTCTCCAAGTCTGCCCTAATTAAACGTTGTAAGCTCGCAGCTTGTCGTAAAGAGCAACACACTGTATTTTTCCACATTAATCAGCGCAAATGACTCCATCATGTTTTGAGCGAGCGTGCACTTTCTCTTGTGCTTTACAAAAACGCAGGCCCTACTTTTTGTTCCTCCAAATTTCACTTCCTCCTCGCAGTACGGGTTTTTGAGCTGCCGACAGAATTAAAAGAACGTCAGCCAGTTCCCACTTTGTCAAAGTGTCTCGCTCTTCCATTTACTCGACCTCCTCCGATAAGCGAGACCAATTCTGCTGATGTATCCCTGTCTGCAGTCTCAAACTCACAGCCTCAACAACGTGCTTTCAATCAGCCCCGCTGGCTTTGGGCCCCTGCAGTAGATCATCTCTCCACATCACAGGGATTGAGGCGGCAAGATCTGCTAAAGCTTGCCTTCATAAAACATTTATTTTACCTCTTGACGGCAACACGCAAACACTCCTCAGCCTAAATTATTTCCACCTCGTCCTAAAACATTCTCTTTTTGTACCAGTCACTGCCTCGACTCCTTGCCAAAAACCACACAAATCCAGTTGAGCAAAGTGCCATTTTATGTGTTAGGTTACTGCCAGGCTGATTTAAGCCATCCCCACAGAACTCACATTGGCTGTGTCCTTCAGGCTGCAGGACACTTCCTCTAACCACTGGACACTCCACGCCTCTGCTGAGCATTAATTCATTTACTCCACAGCAATAGCTCAGTCATGCTTGTTTAGCAACCAGCAAGGGAATTTGCTGTGCCCCGCATTCATATTCTGCGTGTTGTTTGCCCTTTAGCACCTTGGGTTTGCTCGCCGAGAAATCCACTTGTCTGTTGTGTTTGGTCATTAACAGCTGCGACCACCTGTGTGGCCATTTTGCTGCAGCATTAGCCCATGTTTGGCTCACATGCACGTGTGTGGCGGGTACATGACCGCACTAATGCTACTACAACATTTGCGTAGCACTGCAGTTGGGAAGACAGAAGGTTATTAACATTAAATAAGACCTTCTCACGGACATTTTCTAAATTTGTCGCCTGGGTATCAGGGGTGCAAGTGAGGAATTCTCGCTCTTGTGTCCTTGCCAACTTTGGAAAAAAAAAAAAGTCCAGATGGGGAAGACAAAGGACGCTTTTGGTGACATGAGGAATCAGACAGGTTCTTGGCAAAGC